>NW_020955706.1:720250-879533 GCF_003031625.1 Empidonax traillii
TTGCTATAGGGCCTGCTGTTATTCTTACAGGCTTCTGGAGGAAGGAAATATAGAAGCAGCAGCATCTGAGAAACAAAGAATAGAGGAACTTCAGAGAGCTCGGAGGCGGTACATGGAAGAAAATGGCATTGAATATGTACCCAAATTTTTTAAGTAAGTCTATTTACTTGAGTGATAAGTCTCCGTTTTCTCTAGTGTAACCTGACAAAGTACTACAAGAGTTATCACCAACTTTGTCTGTTAATCATGTACATAGTTTAAAGCTTTGTAATTGAAAGATCACTTTCTCACAATGGACAACAGCTATACAAGTGTAATGAACCCCTTGGCCAATGTTTTTGAACTTTTAAGTGGAATAGAAGTATAATATCGAAATATGAGATTTAACTAGGTTATTTTTTTAAGTCATTGCATACACCAAGTAATAATGTGTGGCCTGAACAACAAAATTGAACATATATATATATATATATCTAAAAAGTATCTATAAATCTGTATGTATACATTTAAAGTTTATTTATTTTTGAGCGAAGGGTTTTTTGTTGGTTGGTTTTTCATTAAGCATTCTTCTGAAACAAGGGGTAGTCAGATAGTCATACCAAATAGCCTGATATTTAGCATAGGGAATCAAAAGTGAAAAGACTGAAAGTGCTTGATGCAGTGGTAGTGTAATGTGAGCACAGTACAGGGGAGATAAAAAAACATAAATAGGTGTTCTGCAAGCTACACCTATTGGGTGATCCCTTGCATGTAATCAAAATCTGTAATGGCCAAAGAGGTTTTATATGGCTCCAAGACCTGTTCACACGTATCAGACAACAGGTTTGCAGTCTGTTTGCAGGCTGTTTTGTCTGTCTTCCACTTTTGATGTAGGTAGAAGTTGATTTTTGTTTTTAAATCCCTGACACTGTTCTGGTGTTCTTCAGAAATATGAAATTGTATTTAATATTGGTTAGATCAGAGAGGTATGGAATTTGATTTTACATTACATAAGAGTAGAGATCTATGGTCAAAACTTTATTCCCTCTCTGTATCTCTCTCTTTTTCTTTTTTTTTTTTTCCCTTTTCTGCAGAAAAGTTATTGACGCTAATCAAAGAGAAGCCTGGGTTACCAATGAAACCTACTGGGAACTGCGAAAGGATCCTGGCTTTAGTAAAGTAGACATTCCTGTGCTCTGGTAAACTGAGAATGTAGATCTAGTAAACATATCACTCTGAAGAAAAAAAATAACTATGCACAATATGTTTCTTATAGCTAAGCGTGGTTTGTGGGACTACGGAAAAACGTATCATACGCATTTATATTCATCTTTATAATGGACTTTTGAAAGTGCATTAGACCAGGCCCCTGACCACTTCTGGATCTTTTTAATTTTGCAGCAGCCATTAAAAAAAAAAAAAAAAAAAAAAAAAAAAAAAAAAAAAAAAAAAAAAAAAAAAAAAAAAAACAAAAAACAAAAAAAAACAAAAAAAAAAAAAAAAAAAAAAAAAAAAAAAAAAAAAAAAAAAAAAAAAAAAAAAAAAAAAAAAAAAAAAAAAAAAAAAAAAAAAAAAAAAAAAAAAAAAAAAAAAAAAAAAAAAAAAAAAAAAAAAAAAAAAAAAAAAAAAAAAAAAAAAAAAAAAAAAGGAAAAAAAAGAAAAAAGGAAACAAAAACCTTTTAAAGTTTCATATGCTGAAAATTTAGAAAAAAAGAAGCAGATGAGTTATCCAAAGTCACTCAGAAGAGGTGGTAAGCGCAAAACTGCAACCGGTGCTTTAAACAGACATTAAGAGTAATATAATTTAAATTTAAAAGAAAAAAAAAAGGAAGAAAAAGAGAAAAACATCCATTTTGTTTCAACTATTTTTGTTAAAAACTCTTGGGTCACAACACTGTCATTTCTGGCTTCAGGTTAGTCCTCTGATGTGATGTGCTTGGACTGGCCTTTGTCAAAAAGATATGCTTTTCCAGAAGCTGTTCCCATTCATATGCCATTGTTCATGCCTTAACAAAATATGAAGATGTACAGTAAGTAAATTTAAAATATCTATGCTTAGGCTTGTGTGGAGGGCAGATTTTTAAAGCACTAGAATTTTATCATAATAAAAATATTGGATGAGCTGCATTATTTAAAATCAAAAGACAACCAAACATCTAACTGTATTTCAGAGGAATAAGATCTACTGTACATGCTTTAGCTTTGGGATGCTGACTGTATAATCAGACTGAAAAGAAACTCCTAGCTGGTTGAATTTGAGACAATTTTGGTAAATGCATAGAAAGTTCATATTCTAAAGTGACTGATGCTGAGATGCAGTCACCACTTTTAGCACTGGCTGGACATAGATGTCACAGTTAATCTCATTTTCCCATAACTGTTTATGCCATTAGAAGTCCCTGAAGCTTTGCGACAGTGTTAAAAGCACAGAAGGATTTCATGGGAAGGTCTCTGGCTTCTCTCCAGAAGCTGGATAGTACTGTAAATGCAACTGTTTCCTGCTACACACAGTGTTTACTTTCCTGGCTCTGTTTTTTCCCCGTCCACTTTTCTTATCTAAATTTATATTTGAGCGTATGGCAGAGGCTTCCAAATGTTGTAGCTAACAACTACTACTTGTTTTGCCAAAATAGCTTTTGTGCAAAATTATACTTCACATTCTTCCATAAAGTGATTCTATATTTTTTTATTAAGAACCAAGTCTCTTACATGTTGCTAAGCCTCAGTTAATATAAGTGGGAGAAGGCTTGGCACTTTCTGTTTGAAAATCTCTGAGTGATAGTAGGAGGGCAGATTTTAATAGAAGGACAAAAGTAATATGTTAGGTAAAAACTAAGATCCATATAGTATGATCTAGTCTTCCATTTATACGTGTATTATATACCCTGCCATCGATGATATGTTAGATTTCATGCATATACAGTGTATTTCTTTCTGCCCATACACAGCATACATTGTGCACACAAATTTTTCTATTTAAGATTGATTCCAATACCGTGCCCTAAAATAAAATTACTAGATAAGTATGTGATCCTGTCAGCAGAGCTGCTTGATCACTCTGGATCACCACACATGCCCAGCTCTCAGCCTGCTTCTTCATTTTGCAGAGTCAGCTCCCTGTGGAACTCAGATTACTTAGGTTGCTTAATTAAGTTCTCTGTATTGATTGTATGACAAAGCAACTAGCAGGGCAACTAGATACCAATCAGTTCCAATTTCTTCATGCAGTTCTGTTAACAGAATTATGAAAACCTAAAGAAAATATTAAGTAGGCTTTTTAAGAATTGTGAATGCTGATGAATTGTTTATCAATATTTGGTATAAAAAAAAACTATGTGCAGATGAATAGGACTTCTTCCAAAGAAAATTTTAAATTATTCAAAGAATGTTATCTTTTTTTCCTATTTGAACCAAGTCTGATTTATTATTTTTTTTATTTATGCAATTTTTATTATAAGAAAATGAAAATATATCAAAGTTTGGGTTTGTAAGTAATATTTGGTTAACTTCATCCTACTTGCTTTAATAACATCACTATGAATCAAATTTGTGCATTGTGTGCAAAATAGCAGTTAATTATTCTGTGTTGCTTTCTTTAAAACCAGCTCTATTAAACACTTGTCCACCTCTTGCTCCAGTCTTTGTGTGCAGTTCACCGTGATATTAGGAAGAATTACGTGTGTATGACTGCAAGTACATTTGAGGGACAGAACTGCATGTCCTCAAACTTTTAATTTAAATACAGAAAGAAGGTCATTAGCTTTACAGTGTTCTGGTAGTGCTTTGTGAATGGAATTATTTGCAATGATGCAAACTGGAACTTGGTGAACCATGAAGATGCTATTGTTGAATTTTTTTTACAATAGTTTACTTGACACTCATTGAAAGAAAAGTAGCATTAATATCTTTGGAATTTGAAAAATCTGTGGTATGCTAAATCTATTGAAAGCACTTTCTAAGTCTAGTGAATGTTAAATTAGTTTAATTAGTAAATAGAGAAAACACAACATGATGCAACACAAAATATTTTCAGTCTTTATCAGAAGTTGAAAAGTGCTACCAGATGTACTGTAAAGCAGTTTCTATAGTGCCAAATTCTCTGGATTCTGTGCAAAGTCTGTTAATAATTTTTTTTCTCTAATGTTGATGGACATCATGGCATATTTTGGGCTGTTTCTAATGACAGTGGGTCTGGGGGCTTCTGTCCAAATTACAATTTTTAGTCAACCTGTGAAATTTCACAGCAGTGAGTCACAGGGAATCGCATTCTTTTTACATCCCCTGCCCATGTAGTGCAGAATGGAGTATCCAATGTTGCAAAGAGAGTGCACCACTGGCTGTTTTGCATCCTGGCACCTATTGTAAGTACCTGCTCTTTTTAGCAGGGCTTCTGCTCAGGCATCCCTTCTCATCATGTGTGAGCAGATCTTTCCACTTCTGTTGAACCTCATGAAGTGTTTTCTGGCCCGGTCCTCAAGTTGAGCAGTGTCCCTCTGGTTCAAGCTTTGCCATTTGGCATGCCATCTCATCCTCCTGATTTAATGTCATCTGTGAACTAGTTAGAATGTAGTCTTTTGTCCTTGTCTGGGTCACTGGTGAGATGTTGATTGACATGGGCCACAAAACTGATCCCTGCAGGGCTGTCCTCATTGCAGGCTGCCAGCGGGGCGTAAAACATTGATAAGTGCCCTTCAAGCCTGGGCATTTAGACAGTTTTCTGCCCACATCTCTCCATTCATCCAGGCAGTATTTCCTTTTGGAAGGCATGAAAAATACTATCCAACTCAGTAGATTTAATTGCTATAGGTTTGGTAGGTGATGAAAATTTGTGTAATCTTTTGGCATTTAAAACCTTTTAAGCAATTTAAGATATATTAACTTTCACTTGAGAGACATATCCTTTACTTTTTTCCATGTTTTTTCTCAGAACACTTATTTCTGTACAAAATACACAACTTTCATGCTTTTATTTCATAATAGTGAGCTGTAGTTTCAATTAATATTTTAAAAGTGTATCTTAATTTCCTCCCTGCTCTAGAACTGTGAATATGATCGGTAATAATAGGTATTTTCATCAAATGTAATGTGTGACAAAGACCTAAATAACTTCATTCTTATTTTAGATCAGTATTAACAAGGTGGTAGATTTTTCTCCATCTTAGAAATTGTTATCTCACTGGGAGAGACTATTTGAATATGAGTTGATTTTCATACAGTATCACTGTGATTAAAAAGTCATCTAGACACATTCTAATTTTAGACAGATGTAAGTTGCATGAAATAAACTTTTTTATATTTAGCTTTAAAAGTGAAAATCCCACTATAGTAGTCTTTTCATCTTGCAAATAATGTTACCTTTTTTTTTTTTTCTTATTTTGAACTTCTGACTCCAAATGAGGTTGTATGGCATCTGTAGGTTTTATTTGAATAGCACATGCCAGGAATATGTCAGGTATTACAGTGCATATACATGGCACAGTTTTGAAAGATATTATGCTTAATTACCTACTGAACAGTGCCAGCAAGCAAATTACACAAACCTTAGGGCACACTAGGAGCCAGTGCTGGTCCTGCCCTCATGGGCACCCGCTGAGGAGTTTGCATTTGGGTTATGTCCATGTCCTCTGTTTGCAGTGGAGGTCACATAATTTTCTCACCTCTCACCAGTGGAGCCCAGCACAAATGTAGTCTTGCTTTGAGGTTCTCTCAAAAAATCAGAATTTTTAGAAATACCCTAAGGGAAGGGAGGTTCCTTTGCAATTGCACAATAACCAAGAGGGCTGAATGTACCAATTCTCTGTGTTTTGCTTAAGTTTCTTTCACTAGCAAAGCTGTGTTAGTATGGGGAGAGTTTGTGCGATCTCTTTATTTTACAGGATTTTAAACATTGTCTGGTGCAACAATAAACAGTAGCTATTTAACATGCCATTGGCTGCAGTTGTAATCTGAGGAATTAGCATTTTTATATGTTCAGACTAATACTAGAGCTGCATAATGAAAGTAAGGGAGGCTTTTTCAGATTAAATCCACCTGAAAAGAAAGTATATTTGTATTCATTTGCTAAAATTACAGTAGGGGTTAAGTTAGAGAGTTTGGCTCACCTGGTGGAATAAGATTAACATTGACAAAATTGTGTAAGAAACACTGGAGTGGCTTCACTGGTAACCTTGTGTTATACACAGGCCTAGGAGAAAGTTAACAAAATTTGCTATAACTGCTTACATGGGCAGCTGCTGGGGTGAAAAATACTATCTTGCTTTTTCTTTCTGTCTGTCATTAAATATTAGTCCTCAAAACTGTATAAAACTTGAATTTGCTCTTTAGTAAATATATTGATAGAAGTTGAGATATATTTAGTATAAAAAGTAGTATAATTTTCTACTTTACCATCCATGGTTACTTTTATGATAATTCTGATATCACTCAGTATTTTCATTAAGAAAGGTCTTTTTTTCTTTTTTTTTTTTCTTTTTCTTTTTTTTTAAACAGAAGAATCTAGACTAAGTATGTTAATATAGGTTTAATTAGAACAGTGTCTGGAACCCAGAAGAATGCTGCAAATCTGAGTAAGGTCAGAGAAATGGCTTATTTACAGCAATTTATTTTTGTATTATATATTGTAAGGAGTCTACTTACAAAAGCAAATGCATTATTTGCTTTTTAAACTAGAGTATGTAAAGTACTTCCATTCATTGGCTTTGGTGTAAACTATGTATTTCTTTCACTAAACTAGAAGGCCTCTTATAAAAGGATTTTTATATGGTCTCTTGCAAGTTTAAAAAGTGATATTGTTGTACTTGTGTTTTATATGCCAATCTTCTCCTTTGTCAAATTCTGTGGCATTATAAATCCCTCATACCTTTAATTTTTTTTACCTTCCGTATAATCTTTGACAAACCTCAGAAAAGAAGGGGGAGGAGGAGACAACAATGGAGAGTGGTGAAACTAGTCACAGAAGCTGCCTGTATGAATGTAAAAAAATACAAAGTTTTCTAACTTCTATGAATTAAAATGTCAGCAGAGCTGTTGAATTCATTTCAGGCAGGTTATCTTAATACCATTTTTCTTTCCACTGATCCATGACAGCATGAAAAAAGGGAAGACTGGTGACATTTGCTCAGAATTAATGTGAAGGTGAAGGGAAGTTTTTATTCCTTTTATAAATAAAAAATGACTGTAGCCAGCATTTGGCTGAAGGTGTCTTGGTAATGTGGACAAAGGGAGTTACATATTTTATAAATACAGAAACCATAAAGTCTGAATATATAATCAGCAGTTTGTAATATATTCTTTCTATCCTATGTATAATTCATTTAAGTATGGTAAAGCTACTTATTGGTACTCCTGGAGCAATGATTCAGATGTCTCCTGTGAAACACTAAAACATATTTCCATATTAACTGCTACTTTTAATGGTCTGCATTGATGAAAGGGGGATACCTTATGCTAATATATGATGTTGCTAGCCCAGAACATTGGGCATGCAAAATGGGAAAGAGGTGAGGAAATTCCTTCAAAAATTCAGAAGTGGGTAACTTATCTGAGTAACAAAATGATGTGCTATACAAGAGCAACACACTCACTGGGAAATATCCAACTGTTGTTCTTCACTGAGATACTTACTCCTTGTGCCAGTTGGTGCGGCCACACATGCAATGTCTTTTTTCTGAAGTAGCATCACTTCCTAGGATTGCACTTGTGTTCCAGTGGTTGATTTGTCAGATCCACCAAGAACAATCAGTGTTAGAGTCAGGACTGCAAACTCAGATTTTTGCTTACTAGTCCTGTGCTGAATGCTCTCTCTTTCTTTGTTAAATTCACCTGAACAAGGAATATTACAGTAACATTAACAAAGTTAATACAAGGTTCATCCTTACTATTTTCCAGGCAAAGGAAAATTCAGGATAGCTCATTTAACTATATGGAGGAATCACAGGTGAGATCTACTATCTTTGTATTTACTTAATATTTTATAAAATATTTTGAGACTGGATCACAATAAATATATTAAAATCACTTTGTCACCTGTCTCAAAATCAACCTTGAAAATTGTCATTCCAATTTGAGGTTAGAAAATAGATCTGTTTAGTTCTCAAAATAAGTGTTACTTGTATTCTTTAGTGGTTGACATATAGAATAATAAATTCAGATCACAATAAATTTTATTTTCAGCTAAGTCTCACAGAAGACCTGACTGAGCAGAGAAATAAATGCTGATGAGTGTATTTTGGTATGCAGGGATAAATGCAAAATGACAACTTCTACCTTAGTCAAGCTTTCATTCTAATTAGCAAAGACACTGTTTTTGTTCCTTTGTAATTATTTGTAAACTACTTGTTTTCAGAAGTTCTTTCCTGACTGAGAATTAATCACATATGAAGTTTGAGTTCTAAAAATTAAACAAAGTTTGGAACTCTGCAGACATAAACAGTGATGCTTCTGTCTTGCACCAAATGCTCACATCTTGCTAAATCTCCAACTCTCAGGGTGGACCAATAAAAAATTTCACCCTTGGACCAAAAAGAAGTATCAGTGGGTTTATCCAAAGGGATTCTTCTGTGTCTGTTGATTGGTGTCTAAGTTATTTACTGTAAAATATTTAAGAAATCAAGCTGCTAGTATTTGATGTCTGAGATAGTTTTCTTCCTCAAAATACATAGCAAACTACTTGTTCATCATCTGTTACTGCTAGATTGTCTGAAGAGGATACTTTTATTTAGTATGTAAAAAGCCATCATAAAATTAAACAAAAATTAAGAATCCAGAGAGATTGTTAAGATAGTTCTGTATTAGGATATTAGGTATCTTTTCTTTGTTGTAACCAGTAGCAAGACTCTTCTCTGGTTCTTTATCTACTTTTCTCTGTATAATTAAGTGGTTAGTCATTTATGATTTCCTAGTACTTCAATAGCAAAGAATTTTGTATTTTCTCACACTTTTGCACAAAGTGCATATAAATTTGGAATAATGTCACACTTTTTTGGTGTGACTGGATCCCATGCGCACATTTAGGAAATGTAGTAAATGTTCGTATTTTTTACCTTCCTCAGAGTATGAGAATGCCATTACAAGAGTAAAGTTTATATTAGTTGTCATTTTTACATTGCCTTACTGAGCTTCTTTGCTTTTAACAGCCTTTTAGATGGGAAACAGCCCCATGCCAATTCTTTATCAGGCCAAAATGTCAGAATCTAAATAGCTAAAAGAGCATTCTTTGCTGATTGCCCATATCCCTGTGCTTGTTCTGAAAAAAACCTCAAATCTGTTCATTCCTCGTACATCTCTTCGCAAAGCATACTTGTAAAAGGAGATTCTCAGAGTCTTCCCACTGTGATTATGGTATTATGTCAGCAAGAAAGGCATACAGAAACGTGCTTTGTGGTTTTTAAGATGAATTTGAAGGCAAATAGTTGCTTTCTAGAAGCATAACATATAGAGCCAGTGCTACTTTTCAGTACTGGGTAGACAGTGTCTGTTTTAGAGGGAAATAACAGAGTGTTATGAGAAAGGGTCTGAGTTCCTAGGTGCACCAGATGAAATTCATTCTGTTGTTTGAAAGCAAGAGAAAAGAGTTGCTTAAGGGAAAGAAAGACACTAAGAAGTATTTATGTACCCAGCCACCCAAATGTTGCAGAAGGCATTATTTTTGAGCACTGTAGTATTAAGCCTTACCTGCAGCACCCTTAATTTTATGCTAAAAAGTTCACTGTGGACTTAAATAATGAGATGAAGAAGAATAGGATACAGGGGAAAAAAAACAGTACTGTAATTTCTAAATACTCAATAGAATATTGATTTGCAAATATTTGTGGTGAAAAATTATATAAGCTACTTATTATATTGCAATTTTCAAAAGCATAAATTTAGTCCTTCATAGTGCATTCAGTAATTTAACATTAAAAAATATTCTTGATTGATCCTGATTGATTACTTGCAAATGCATTCATCCATGCTTGACTTCACAAGTCTGGGATGTCTTCAGGATGATTCTTCTTTACATCTTATTATTCTGATTTCAAACATGGGCTGTAATTGTACCTGTAAAAATAATTTTATTGCTTATGGTTACTAGGCATCAGCAGCTGAAGAATAATACAGAAAGAATATAATTTGCATATTCCAAATCTATAGACTTTTATTTCACTGTAAGAGTTAATCAGCAATGCACATTAGATTTTTCTCTGCTTCATTTGCTGGGACTCTGATGTTGCACAGGCATCAATACTTAGTATGAACATTGCAGTTTAAATCAGTTTAAAAGATGTAGATGCTTAAGTTCAAATAAAAATGCTCAACAGTGACATTCCTAGGAAAAATATATAGCTGATTACACCAGGCTTTAGATAAGTGGATTTTTAGTTCCAACATACTTAAACAAATGAGCTTCTACACAGACAAGGCTTGAGCTGCTGTTGGTACTCCATTCTCCATTGAAATCTGTGAGCTTTCAGGTGAGTTGGTGATGTAGCTGCCTAAATCTATTTCAGCTGTAGGCCTAATGTGCAGTCAAGCCTAGTTATTCAACTAGTTGCACTAAAGATTAATTTTGAACATGTGCACTGAGTTGTGGAAGATAAAACGTGTGAAATACAGTTGGTTTGACTGCTTGCCGCTCAGAGCAATATATTTGACTTTCCTTTGACTCGCTTGCATTTTGGAACCTTATTCTGGAGCCTGTGGTATTTAAAAACAAGTTAACTTCATGTCTCTGCAAAGCTCAATTAGATATGACATTTGGAAGAAAGAACAGTACATTGAAACAATGACAATTTACCATATTATGTCTCACTCTGGCAAGCTTAATTGTAAGAATATTTGCAATTCTTTTTTTCCGGTTTCCCTGTACTTTCCCCACAGTGGTGCCCCGCCAGAGTTGAGGGTTGCTAGTACTGTATGCCAGTCAAAAAAAGGAGCCTGATCTTTCTGATTTGTGGAGAAGGGGGTGGCTGACTAAGAGCACACTTCTGATCTCAGCCCAGAAAAGCATGAATGTGAGAAAGTGCCTCTTCCGTCTAAGGCTTTAGTACATAAACAGAATTGCTTTTTTTGGTATATTGAGTTCTCTGGCTATTTCTGAGATAGAAACTAGCCAGACAGGAACAGTTAAGAGAACAGTTTTAAGTTTCCATGTAATGCAGCTGCAACACTTACTCTGTGTCTTTGCACTTATATGTTGGTTTTGAACGTATTGTTGTAGTAATCCAGAGAGCAGATGAGGCCTCACACTGACTACCTCTCATGCAATAAAAACCAAGCTCATTCAGTATTTAATGTTGATTACAGTCAAGCATCCTTTGGCCACATGATTCAGGGAGGTGGTAGTGGGGGGAATAGTAAACAAAAAGTAATAATTAAGACTTTTTTCCAGTGATATATGTGGTATACACAATACCCATAATACCAAGTCCAACTGAAGGAGATCCTACAGCTTCTGGTAGGAAATAAAAGATGAACTTGGCTATGCTATAGTTTTTGTTGTGCTCTAAAACGTAACAAAAGATGTCATCTGTTTCCTTCAGACTAAGTGAGATTTACCAGGATATTGTGTCCAAAACACATACACAATTTTAGTTTTTGAGGAAACATGACGCTCTTTTACCTGTTGCAATGTAATTGGATAATGCATGTACAAATGACTTGTGTAGCCTGCCAATGAATGTTGCTAATGCCTTACCAAAAAAAAAAAAAAAAAAAAAAGATAAAGCATATTTTTTGTATTTTTTTTCCTCAGAGGCAAATCCAAACAATGCTAGATTTGGGAAACTGTTTACTGAAAAGCATTTTCTAATAGATCTCTGAAGAAGTGCAATTGTATAATTATTATTGTTCAGTGCATACAGTACATTGTCTCCACCACTCTGTACACTGCTGCTATTAGTGCTTGTTCTAATAAATCTCAATGTACACTGTTTAAACTGCTGTCATTTGTGTTCTGATTTATTAACATAACATTGAGAATATGGTTCTTGAATGAACTATTTGTAACTGGTTAAGTGAATTGACTCTTAATTGTAAAATTCTTAATATATATTGTACAGATTGATTTAGAAGAGGTGGGTGATAGTGGCAGCAATAGCATTGAAACAGTGGCTTCTCAATAGCATCGCTACTCCTTTCTAGCCTTTTTCCACTGCAGGAATATTTTTTTAAAACTTGTCCCATGTGATTCTCTGCACAGTTTCCTTTAGATCTGTCAGGAACTATCAACTGCAGTCTCAAAGAAGGTAATTTTCTTTTTGGCAGTTCCTGGTTTAATCTTCATGCTACAGCTGGTAAGAGCTTTTTTTATTTTTTTTCACTTCATCTTGCTCTCTGTGGTTAAAGGGAGCTTGCAGTATGCTCCCCAGGTTTTGTGAGAGGGTGTAGGAAAAACAGGTCCTGATGTTCTCTAATAGAAT
The DNA here is from genome assembly GCF_003031625.1 of Empidonax traillii. Classification (NCBI taxonomy): domain Eukaryota; kingdom Metazoa; phylum Chordata; class Aves; order Passeriformes; family Tyrannidae; genus Empidonax; species Empidonax traillii. Next base: position 732,628 of record NW_020955706.1, read on the forward strand.
TGAAAAAAAAGAGGTGTGGAAATTAAAAAAAAAACACTGACACCCACCCCTCCTGGCATCTTGGAAGAATAATGGTATGGCATTTTTCCATTATGTGTTCTTGTCAGTTGTTCAACCCTTAAATTTACTTAAAACATAAAAACCAAGAATTTGGTTGGGAGGAGAAATTAAGGTTTTTGTTTTTTCTTGGCATTATAAAAAGAACAAGTGTTCAAACAGTCTGGAATACTGCCTGAGTGGAAGCAATTACAAAGGAAAGGAAAAGTTTTTTTCATGAATGGCAGTGCTTTCTTTCTTGTGTCGGGGTACACATCTGAACAACCATCTCAAACCGATGCTCTGAGACAGGTGGCACACTGGGAACTTATTCCCTGTTAAACAATTCTGTGAGCAAAAATCAGCTCTGCTTTCACATTTGAGTAGTTGAGATCTGTACTTTGCCTCTGAATGCTTTGCAAAACAAATCTAACAGTTTTGAATGACTGTGACTCAGCAAAATTTCTGTGCATGAATGAAGTGTGAAAAGTTTTGTCATTACTTAATTGATTAAAAAAAGATCAACACAACAAACCTTTGGGAATAGAGTACAAGAGGCCTATGAGGCAGCACTAGCAACCTGACAACTAATTTAGCATCAAAACTATTACTTTATGTATGAAAGTAAATTATATATTTAAATTTAATCTAACCAAGAGACAGATGATACTTCTTCGTAACCACAAACATGTAGGCGCTGTGGTGTGGTGAAGAGAGACAGAGTGGGAAGCTATTGACAAGATTTCATCCTGACTCAGCTAAAGGAGCTGCCCACAGAAAGCTGTTCCAAGTTTCACTGCTGGTACAAAAATCTGTTCTGATGTGATGATACACAGCATTTTTGTACAGCGAACATATCAAGCTACGTGGTTCTCCAAGTCCTTATGGTCTCATTAAATATTTAAGTTGGCCTAAATGTTAAAGAAACCTACAAGTATGCAATATTGACTTTTCCTGCACCAAAATATGCAAAATTATCTTTTGGGTGACTGATTATTACTAAATCAGATTTAAAGAAACTAAACTGAAATATTATTCAAACCCAGGTTGAAAGTAGCTTGGTTGTATGCTGTAATGTTTATGTAACAAATGACCACTTCTTTTGGCTGAAAGATGAGCCTGCTTCTCATAGGTAGTAAGTATAAATGCAAACCTACTATCTCAGCACATCTGTCCCTGGAGGACTATTTTTGCATGTCTTTTTAGTAAATGCTTCACGGCTAAGACATCCATCTGCCCATTAAAAGTATTGCCAGTTATACTGGGGCAATTACAAAGAAGCAAAAGCTGGGGTATTTCATACACTCTAAAGATGGACACATGAAACACAGACTTGCAGTAATCTGCGCGTCCAAGAACAAGGGTCTGAAACCTGAAGGTAAGTCTGTTGAAGAACATATAAAAGTCACCAGACTGTGTGTTCCTTAATTGCATTTGTGTTTCCTTTTATCATCAACATGGATCTAGTGAGAAGGCAGTGAAGTGGTACAAAGGAACCAGCTGTGCAGCACATATCAGGTTGACAGATGTTGATTGTTTAAAGGTGAAAGAGGGGTAATGTCAGTCAAAAGACACAGAGAAGCCAGTTAAACTCCTCATCTTGAAGCCCTTCACTGATGTAAAGCTTATAATGCAGTACAGCTTTAAATGCTTTGGTTGCTGGGCAGGTGACATGCGCAGCACAGCACCTCCTGGCAGGAGATCTAACTTTTTCTGTGTGTGTAGCACAGACTATGAGTATGTATTGTCATAGTTTATTCTGTAGCGGAGAACAGAATGAGGTTACAATAGTTTGCTTGAGCTGTAAATGGGAAGAGTGGTATGTAAGAAGCAAAGTGATAGCAAGTGTTTGCTGCGTGTCTTTCAAATGGACTGTTTAAGGTGACCCTGAAAATAGTTTAGAACAGCCCTAAAGTTATGGTTTAGGTATCTGTATAGAAAAGGATGACAGCATTTCCTGGACCTTTTAAATTTTTTTTTAAAGTTCATTCTGTTTTGTAAAGTAACTGTTCACACACGAAAGTTTCATAAACACAGAGTTCCATTAAAAGGTTATGCATAAGGCAGGACAGTCCTCTAAATTTTACTCTTAAAAAAATCTCCACATTCATATCAATATGATGTAAGGAAAAAATACAGTATTTAAGTTTAAAAATTGTCAACTATATATAGCTACGGCTTCCTCTGTTATTGTTCCATGGCTAAGACCCACTCTGAAAAAACAGAATTCATCTTGCAAAGGAAAAAATTATCTTGCTATTCCCTCCTGGTGAGGATAATAGTAAAGAAAATGCAGAACATAGAACTGAATAAGGTGCCTTGAGCCTGCTTCCCATGTTCAGGCATGAGCTGTCCTTGGGCAAATGTAGAGACACATTTGGTCTGCAGGAGACAGCGCAAAGAGAAGCAGAACAGAGGGTGGTAGGTCGGAGCAGAGAGCAGTAATGCTGGAGTTGTAGAGACAGGAAAATCAATTAAAACCCCATAGAAATATATCTTTACATAATTTCGTATTTTTTCTTGAACAGAATTCCTCCTTCCAAATGTAGGTTCACCTGCTGCAGATGCATCAGCAAATGAGGCTTCTGCCAGTAAGAGTCTTGATTGATTCATTGATCAGTTTACAAGGCTTAAGGGTATATAAGTAGACATAGAAGGGGTAACAAAGAAAGTGTGTTCTGATGATTGAGAAAATGGGGAAACTGGAGGAATCATTTTTTTCTGACACCAGCAGTGAGTTTGTATATGAGTTTGTATATGATTCAGAGAGGCTCAGTCAAGAACAAAGGTCATCAGAGATGAATTCTGGGCATTCTGGCAGGTGGATTCTTTAGGTCATTTTTTTTTTTTTTTAACGATGCCTGGGTCAAAGTGAGGATTCAGGTATGACCTCATTCCAGTAATGTATAAAGATGGGCTAAGACTGGGCTAGAACAGTCCTTTTGTTCTTCTGTGAAGGACTCTGTGTAGGGAAGGCAGATGGGATGCCTTGTCAGTCGCAGAATATGCTGAGTTGGATCATTGAGTCCAGCTTCTTACTCTGCACGGGACCATGCCCAAGAGTCACACCATGTGCCTGAGAGTATCATCCAAAGGCTTCTTGAACTCTTGTCAGGCTTCCCTGGGGAGCCTGTTCCAATGCCCAACCACCTTTTGGGGGAAGAACTTTTTTCTAATATCCAACCTAAACCTCCCCTGACACAACTTCAGCTGCTCCTCATGTGGCTTCCCTTCAAGGCCCTTCACCATCTTCTTTGCCCTCCTTTGGACACTCTCTAATAGCCTAATATCTTACTTATGTGGTGCCCAAAACTGCCCACAGTATTCCAGGTGAGGCCGGCCCAGTGCAGAGCAGATTGGGACAATCCCCTCCCTTGCCCACCTGGCGATGCTTTGCCTTATGTCCCCCAGGACATGGTTGGCCCTCCAGGCTGCCAGGGCACTGCTGACTCATATTCAACTTGCCATCAACCAGAACTCCCAGGTCCGTTTCCCTGGCACTGCTTTCCAGCATCTCATTCCCCAGTCTGTATCTACATCCAGGGTTGCCCCATCCCAGGTGCAGAATCTGGCACTTCCCCTTGTTGAACTTCATATGTATGGTTGGTGATTGCCCAGTCCTTTAATTTGTCAAGGTGTCTCTTCAGGGCCTCCCTGCCTTCAAGGGAATCCACAGTTCCTCCCAGTTTTGTATTGTCTGCCAACTTGCTTAGTGTTCCTTCCAGTCCTGTGTCCAAGTCATTTATAAAGATTTAGAGGAGTGCAGGGCCCTGCAGAACCCCGCTAGTGGCAAGTCTCCAGTTCTCTATTATCCTCTGTGCTTGACCCGTGAGCCAATGGCTTTGATGAGTCCCGTCAGGCCATGTAGATTTGTAGGGATCCAGGCTGAGCAGCAGATCCTGCACAATTTCAGGATCAACTTTTACAAGATTCTGGGCTAAGGGGTGCAGAACATTATAGGCCTGACTCTCCCCAGGGGTAGCCTTCAGCCCAAATGTGAATAAGGATTTTCATACACAACTTGGCAACAGAAAGCAAGTATTTTTATTCAGGTGCTGACTCAGGCACAACGTATGCACTCAGAAATTAAATGTTTTTCATTTATCGACTGCCCAAAATAAGAACGTGCCAGGGCCACAGAAGTTCATAAGTATATTTGTGTGCCAAATACGAAAGTCCCCAATGCTGGTAGAGCAGGAAAATATCTCGTGTTTCTTCACTTAGATGTACAAAATTAGTGAATGCTTTCAGAATGTGGCAGTGTTACTGTACTTCTACTCCTGTTCTCAGATCTGTGGCATGAGGATGATACAAACATCTGCTGCAGCATTTATGGTAGATTATAGGGTGTTAGAGTAGCAGAAGTGCCATGTAAACATATCAAATGAAACTATTCATTATCAAAATTAGAGCTAGGATCAGTTTGAGTATGATGTATGACCACATACTGAGCAAGAAAAACACAAATACATGTTGAATAAACAGTGCCAGCTGAGCTTCATTATCTGTAGGAAAAATAGTATCCTGTCAAACAGTTATAAGACATATTAAGACAGGATTGAGCTAAATCAAAAATCAATGGCCAATTTTCATTTTAGAATTTCCTTAGCTTTTCCTTCACTTTAAAACCTTTTCAGTTCTGTTAACGTGTTTTGATTGAGTAAACACTTACAGGGTTTTTCTGGTAGTGCAGTGTAATATGAATGGCATCCTGAATTAATGGCATCATTTCACATGCTTTCAATTCAAAGTCTGTATGTAATCAGACTTGATTCTTCAGCTCCCTCTAGAGTAAGAAGAAACCTCTGACAACCTTTCATTTTAGCTTAGATAGCTGAGGTAATGTACTCCTCCTTTTGCCTTTTTATTGGACTTCCTGTTACTCTGAACTTTTAAGAATGTTTATGGAAGTATTGGAAAAAAACTAAATGGAAACATGATAGACAGTAAATGTCTATCTATCCAAAAATCTATCATGATAGACATGATAGACATTAAAGAAGTGTTCATATTATAAAAACAGTCCTCAAGATGCTTTCACATGAAAACCCTACTTCAGAAAAAAAACCAATCAAACTTATTGTTACCTGGCAACCAGGGATAATATTCATACCTAAGTGTAGCTTTAGAAGCTTTGTGGCTGATGTTTTATTTCTATAACTGCAAAAGGAGTCTCTGGAAGAAGTGCTACAAGGTTTTTAGCCAGTTGTATGTTCACCACTCTTGCAAGAGAATCAAGCCATGTCATTTAAATGAGGATGGACTGGCTCCTGCTGCCTCCCCCATACAGTGCTCTCTACTAACTCTATTTTCTTTACAGTTTTGTATCTTTTTACACTGGTGCTTACCCTCTTGGGTCCTTAAACTGTTCCTTGTTCCTATATCTATAATCTCACTTCTGTCTGCAATTATAATTTTATTTGTTTTATTATTTTGCATAATTCTCACAATTTAGTGAGTTTCTCAGTAGTCTAAGCCAAAACACATGCAGCTCAAACCTAGCCCTTGGGTAGGTTATGCAAGTGCTGTGAAAGGCAATACCATCTCAGCAGACCTACCAGAGTTCATGAATGTGTAATTGCAGCGGTCTCCCAGACCGTGTCTGGGCTGCTTTGCTGGTTGCAGGTAAAACACTAGAATTCAGCTGCAGCAAGGACCCAACAAACAGCAATAAATCAATCTCTCCTAATGGAAAGCTAAGGGTTGGGAAACTTAAATCTTCTGTTTCTATGACTGTAAATTTTGATTTCAGACAGTGGCATTGAACTGCCAAGAAAAGGGCAACCATTTCCCTATCAGTTTACACTTCTAATTCATTATTCATCATGCAGAACTAGAGAGCTTAATTGAAGGTCTTTGAGAGAAGTCTCAAGCAATACACCACATCAGTTTTATAGCTAAGATGCTGTCGATTCTTTCCAAGTGAAATATAACTCAATCTAAAAAAAAGCAGTTTGACAGCCTTTATTTATTTTTTTATTTTAAGCATGTTAATTTGTTTGAAAGAATATTATAAAAAGAATTGAACATGGGCTTGATGTCTGGAAGTTACACATGATACAAAGCTTTTTATTATTATCATTACTAATGTCATAATATGTTTGCTGCTGCAACCAAAAACTTTGTTAAACAGGTTGGTGATGGAGGAAGATTAGTTCCAGTGCCCAGCCTCAGTGAAGCTGATAAATACCAGCCTCTGAGCCTTGTGATTAAAAAAAGAAAATGCTTGCTTTCAAAAAAGTCTAAATTTGCTTCAACACCTTTCACATTAAAAGACATTCTTGAAGGGGAGAAAGAAATTTCTGCAGGTAAGACTTTTATCTTTCTTTAAAGTGGAAAAATGCATGTTTTCTAGTAAATAAACTGTAGACATAGTTTAAACTGTGCAGATAGTATGGTGATTCTTTAATAAATGGATAATTTTTTCTTGCTTAGTTATGTAATAAATACTTAGGAAGAAATGGACTTTTTTAAAAAATAGTAAAAAAAGAGAAAGTTAATTATACTAAAAAGCCTTGTTATTTTCTTAACTAGTATGAAACAAATTCAGTTAAGCCTTGTTTTTTTACAAACCACAAATTTCTGATAGTTGTACTGATGTGTGTTGATTAATTGCTACTTAAAATTTGTTTTTAATGTACACCTTTCTTTGTATATTCACTTTTAAGTGTGTAAGAATGGCCTCAGTTTTACAGCTGTTCATGCTAGTAGTCCCTTGTGCTGAACTGGGCTCTGCACAGGCAGAAGCATTTGACAAGAGCTGTCTGTCTGATGTAATTGGATTTCTGTGAGATTTTTTACCACATTTGTAATCTCTTTGGTGTATTTAAAGAGCTTAACTGTGTTTAAATTGCCTTTGCTATGCAATAACATTAATTTTTGAGGAGATTCTGTGAGAATTAGGAGGTTTGAAACTGAACTATGCCGGCTGTATTTCCCTGTATCTTCCTTTGAAAAGTGTATAATTCTTGTCTACATGTTTTCTGAAAATAGTTTAATAGCTTTATTTTTTTGAGAATATGTCAATTTTGACAAAAATATTGATGTTACTAATTGCATAAGAAATGCATTAATTAAAAACTCCTCTAAGACAAACCATTATGAGCACAAAAAGACAGAAATACCTGCTGACCCCACGAAGTGGGGATTCCAGGATTCAAGCATAATGAAAAAAATTGTAATCCCAGTAATCCTACTAATCTTACATTCAGGAAAATTCAGCTGGCTTGTCCTGAATAAAAAAAAAATCTCATTAAAAAGTCATAGAAAAAAGTTGCAAAATATAATTAAAAAATCTAACAAAGCTTACTAGTCATTTCTGTAAAGGTTAAACATCGTGTGCAGAAAGTATTGTCCTTTAACGTAAGCAAAGAGCTTTGTAATTGAATTTCCTTTTTTATGGGACAAAGACAAGTGTTTGTAATCTTTTTATAATTATGAAAAATATATGACTTTTAATTTTTGTTAAAAATAAAGAGAAATAGGATTCATAGTAGCTGACTTCATAATGTCAGTTTATCCTAAAAACTTCAAAGAATTAACACCAAAAGAAGGAGTAAAACCCAGATTCCTAAATATATTCGGAAGTCTAATCCCTGTGTTCATTTTAACTTGGCAGCCAATGCATTTCCTATTAGTGTAACAGAAATGTATTTAAGTTTATAAAGACAGCATTATAGAAATGCTTTGGTACCTTCCTTTTCATTGTACAGTAATTTAAGGCAAACTTCAAGTAAGAATTAATCTGGTTTTTTTCCTTAAAAATAAACTGACATAGTCCCTGGAATCATTAGGCATACATGGAAGGTGTGGTAAGTCTTTTTACATGTGACATGTCAGGTAAAAGGCAGAGTTAATGTCACTGGCACACCCATGTCTCATTTACATATTGCAAAAATGAAGAAACATTGGTGTCTTTTGTACTGCATCTAGATTCAGTTCAGAATTCCCTAATATTTTTTACACTCAATGGCTTTCACTTTATTCATAGTTTTAATATTCTGTGTGGCTTCTGCTGAGTCATTTTGGGTTTCAGAGCCTCTGTTATTAAAGCCACAAAACAGGGCATACATAGTTTGTGTGTACCTACAGCATAGCTACAGGTAGAAGTACTTTAGGAGAATAATAGTAAGCACAGAAATTTAGGAATAGCCCTAATCATTATTTCATGCCCAGGACGTATCACATGCAGGAGCAAGGGCACAATTCGGCCAGAGAAAGGCACAGAAACCCTCTGACTCCTGTGTACTCTCTTTCCATCAGTCATCAGCAGCAACACCAATAAGTGCCCAGTGTGGCTCTGAATTTCACATCCAAATGGTTAAGCTCAGTAGGAATGGTACCATTTATTCTTGCTCTGTGGAAATACTGTGTTCAGACTTTTCATCACCCAGCCATTTTCTTCTTTTACTCAGGTGTCTCATCTTACCAGTTGCTCAACTATGAAGACAAATCTGATGTTTCGCTGAATGGTAGAAGAGGAAATCAGATAATGAATGATGTTGGTTTTGATGTTGCTGGATCAGATTCTGTTGCCTTTAAAGCTTCATTTGGCATAGTGACCAAACACGAGGTTGAAGTACCAAGATTACTTAAAGAACTTTCTACAAGGTTATAGTATATATTTTGATTTCTGGTTTCATAATTATATTTCATACTTTTAGGCTGAAAGGCTGAAATGCTTAGGTTTTGATTATTTTTAGTCAACCAGTAGGTGTCACCATCTGATATTTTCAAGGTTCTCAGGTTGGATCACTGGGATTAGACATATGACCTTCTGTATACTACAGACTGTACACATTTTCTGAATTCTTGTTTGAACTACAGTGCATCTCTCAGAAAAAAGTACAGATTCAGAGTATCTATGTTATATCATAGTATTGAAAATTTGAAATTTACTTTGAATATCAATACCCAGCTGCAGGTTTCAGAAACAGGATTTCTTTGCCTTTAATGAACTGGAGAGCCATATATATTAGTGCCAATGTAGGTACTTTGAGGGTTTATGAAGTAATTACACAGCCTTTGAATACCAAAATAGGTTCATCTATTTCAATTTTTCAGAACCTTCTGTGAATTTTCTCTAAATCCAGTCTTGTTTTACCAGCAGTCTTGTGGAGCTGTGGACACTGAAAATGAACTCGAGTGTTCCCATGGTGCTAGCACAAATATTAAATGTAGAAATATGGTGATACTAATTCTAGGTGTAGTTCTTTATTTTATATTTTGAAGATTGTCCCTTCATCACAATATCTTCCCAGTGAATCTCAGTGTTGCATCCCAGTAAATCATTTACTATGCGTGATGGAACATTTGGCATTTTCAAACATATATTGTTTCCCTGTAGTTATTTACCAAGCAGTACATTTTATTTTGTATCTATAACCTCTCTTGTTCTGTACCTACCTTTTCCTGGTTTATTTGTAACCTTCAAACATTATCGTTAATAACTGGGAGTGGGGAAAGAGGATCTAGATAAAAAGATTAGTCTTATAAGACGAATAACCAATCCTTGTTTCATGTTTGTTCAATGTTTATAAGTGATGCAGGGTGTTTTTTTCAGTTATAGGCACTAAAATCAGTCAGATGGACCAACTTTGAACTTTCCAGAATGTCCCAGACATTGTCTCTAACATTTGTACATTATTGGCTTTCCTTGAATTTCTTAGTGCTTCTGTTCCCAAGCACTGAAAGCCAATATTAAGTTTCCAGAGAACTCCTAAGCCATTTGTTTTGCCACTATGAAACAGACATTATGGTGATCTATTTACTGATTCAAAGTTACTAATTCTATGAACTGCTTTGTAAATTGATAATCAGATCTGAATTTCCTTCCTGCCTCCCTCTTTTTTTTAGGAAAATAAACTTTGATCATTGTCTAGTCCATCAATTAAGAAAAAGTAGGATGGAAATTTTATGTGTGGTCATGGAAAGTATTCGTACTACAAGGCAGTGCTCATTAACTGTCCATACTGGAATGCGTGGAGAGACAATGAGGGTAAATATGTTTGACAAAGTTCTTTTACTTATATGATCAAGCATAAAAAGCTCATTTTTATAAATTTTATGGTTGGATTTAATTGCATTTTATTATGTAAGCTCAGAAAAAAAATCTGAAGTAAATCAATATTATTGTATTGATGTAAAGTGATTTAAAAGTTGGTCTTTTGTTAGCCATGCTTATGTGACTGAGGGATGGGAAATGCATGGAAGGATGTTTAGACAATGAGCCATTGCTTGGGGTGAAGCCTCAGCAAAAATGTGGAATTTACATCTTCTTAGCTTGACTTTCCAATAAGTGTATAACCTATCTTTCATTATTATTATAATCTTCTATAACACATTGGAACTTCAGGTTGTTATTATTTTGAGGGTTGGCATGTTACTCCCTGTCTTATGTCCTTCATCTCTCTCCCCCTCTTTGTATTTGAGTAATTGAACATACAAATCTTCTGACTTGGCCCATTACTAGTATTTATAAATCATTCACGTTATTTTCAATGAGTGATGCAAGTTAAGTTACTATCTCTGTATCAAACTTTATTAAAATACAAACGCGTTAATAGAAAACTCTTTGGCTATTTGATCTTCAATTTCAAAGCTTCCTCCTGGTATTATAATTCTCAATACATGCAGTTTGAGATGCTATTTTGTTTATTTTTTTCATTGAAAATTGTAACTTTTTTTTCTTTTGATGCTTTTCTGAATTATAGTTTCACATTATTGAAGATCAGAATTCTAAAGGGCGGGACAAAGCCATTGTTTTTCCTGCGCATACAACTATTGCTTTTAGTGTATTTGAACTCTATATTCATTTGGATGGTAATTTTGGTAAGTGATGTGAATTACTGCCATTTTTTAAATGGCAGTAAATCTTAAATTTTAAAGTTTAAGATTTTAAAATAGTTTTACTACTCTTGATATACAAAGCCCTGATCCCATACAATGGTATGCTTTAATGTTATATGCATAAGTGTTCTGACCTTCTAAGAGAAAAAATGCTTGGAAAGATAAACAAGGCAGGTGCTAGAAAACAGTTTGCTGTGGAAATATTTTTTAACAGTTTGTATGATTTTGTATTTCTTTCTAATCCTGCAGTTGTATTGCATTAAAAAAAAAAATCACCTATTTATATTTCTAGCCTTTAAGGAACAGGCTTATGAGACTATCTGATTAGTTTTGCATAAAGTAGGCAAATAAAAAGACCAAAGTAAACAAAAAAGTGTACAAAACTTCTAAACTAAGTTAACATTTTTTTTCTATTGGGTCTTTAATTTCAGTCTGATACTGATCATTACCACATATGGATATCTGAAGATATTTAGGAGGAAATAATCATGCTTATTGGAAACTAATAAAAAAAATTGCTTAGCTTATATTTCACTTTAAAGGTTTTCTTTCAAGTTATAGATAGAATCATAGATGATACTTATTTTTATTTATAAAAAGGTTTTAATACTTGATTGGAAGAGGTGACTACAGAACTCACAGCCTTGCTTATTATTCTTCATTTTTTGTTTCAAATAAGATCACAGAAATGCTTCTCCTTCAGAATTAGGGCTTCTATTGATATGATACTGACTTAGTCCCTTAACATGGCCACCATTTGTGTGTGAACCAAAGCAAGCTCTGATGATGTTATTGGAAAGCCACCAACATTTAAAAATTCCTATTGAAACACTGTCACTTAATTCTATGGGCTGTTAAAGTGCACAGACTTGTACTAGCCATTAAAAAAATAAGCAAAGCTGAATTTAATAACTGTTAGCTTTATTGATGAGAAAACATTAAATTCTGTTGTGCAATTCTGGGGTTTATATTTTGTTCTTTTAAAAATATATTTTTCATTTTTACAGAACTCTGTGTGACTCCAATTGCAAAAGGAGGATTTGAAAAAGAGAAATCTGGACCATCTTCACTGACCAAACTAAGGAGATTAAAGAATAATCTCTTTCATCGAAGTATGACTTCATATATAAATATATGTCTTATTTAATGCATGAAAAATGTATTTTTGTTTCTTTAATTTCACTGCAAGATTAAAGTTTAAAGAAAGAAATTTGGATGGGCAATGTACCTCTCAATTTCTAGTGTATTGAAATGATTGTGAAGTTATTAAAATTTGTATTTGAGAATCTGACTCGTTCAGAAATAACAAATCTATGGTATTGCTGTTCAGTAAAACTGTAAAGATCCTAAAGTAAAAATTATGGCTGTTGATAAACTGGTATCGAATAACTTACAACTGACTTCAGTTAACATTGAACCTATTTCCTATGCTTGCCATTTACAGCTCATGTTATGCAATACAAGTTATAATATATAGTAATATTTGAGGGCAGATGCTGTAAGTTTAAATACCAAACAATATTAATTTAAATATTTGAATGTACTCCTTAGGCTGTATGTTCACATGGCAGGGACACGGGCAAGATACCATCATAGTTCTCTTTACTCATTCTGATATGAACACAACATGCAGCAAAACTGAGTATTACTATATGCAGCTGTATTTTCTTCAGACCAAGATCTTATGCTTTTAGTACTCCTTGGCCCAAGTCCTTTGGAAATCTGCAATTCTGACTGTGAAGATAAATGCTGAGCAGTAAACATGTCTAAAGGCTGCTCTGTATAGGTGTCCTCACTCCATTGTATCACCTTCTCAATCAGAGGACTTCTATGGACCAAGCCTTCAGTGCTGCTCCAGTTGACACTAAGGGAAAAAATCTTCAGTGGGTATGACACATCTCAGTAGCTGTAGCTGCCTAAAAGTTTTTCAATCTAAACTAGTCAATCGCTGAAAAGAGAAGGAAAAGGTAGGGTATTCGGGTGCTTAGAAATCTACTAGGAGGTCAACAAGGAGTCCTCCAAGTTTTCTAAACCTCTTAAGTATTAGTGGGATTGTTTTGTAAATAACAGGAAAGAAAAGCAAATTTACAATATAAATATAAAACTAGAAATGCAAAAAATAAAAGCAGGGAAGTACACAGCTGTGGTTTGACTTTGCACCAATTTCTCAGAAGCTTGCCTCATGCCTATCTTTTAGGTATATTTCTAAAAATATAATTATATAGGTCATATAAAAACATTCTGGCTTTTGTCAGTGTCTTATGTGAAGCTACAGAAAAATTTTCAACACACAGGGTTTTTGATGGGAAATAATCTATATGACATGCCTAGAATGGTTTCATGAATCACTTGTTTCTATAATTAGGCTGATGCTGTTTTTTAAACATTTCGTAATGTAGTGAGAAATCATTGCTTCTTTTTCTTGTGCATTCTTTTTCAGATAAAGGAGTAGTGGAAATCATTGCTAACTCTGATCCTTACCTGGAGGACCTTTTTACAGATTATTATGATAAAGCTGCGAGCATGACTGATCTCTCTACAAGCTATCTCAGAGATGGTTCTCATATCCGAATTAATTTACTTAACAACAACATCCCCAAAGGTCCTTGTGTCCTCTGCGGAATGGGAAGTTCTAAAAGGGAGACAGTCTATGGATGCCTAGAGTGTTCTTTTAATGGACAGAAGTACGTACGACTGCATGCTGTGCCCTGTTTTGACCTCTGGCATAAGAGACTAAAGTAACTGAGCTAGGTAAGTGCCTATTGTCACTGACATAGGCATAACTGTGCCACAAACTTTTCAGACTTAGTAACTATGACTCAAATTGTGAAATGCAAAACAGTGAAAGTGCAAAACATTTTATTACACTCTTCAAATTCTTTCCTTCAGTCAATGACCTTTTACAACACACTCATGTGTTCCCTGACATTGTTTTTTTTTTCTTTCTAGAGCCTTCTCATGATAATGAAAAATTTACTTTTAAACTGTATTTTCATAATGTCAAAATATATGCTAAGTTACTTTAAGTTGTTTACACAAACTTGTTGTTAAACCCCCAAAATGTTGCATTTCTCTACACTGACACGATGGCTAAATTAGAATGTTTGTTAATAATTTAGTGTTCTCATGAATGATTAATTGAAGTATCAGATTAAAAACATGCTAAACCTTAGCTCAGTCCAATATTCCCTTTACAAAAGGGAACAAAGAAACTATGGATAAGAGTTTCATATTAGGATGCCTTTGCCGTATGTCAAGTTTGTTTAAGTCCCTAAAAAGGAACCAGCCAGTCCATCTTCTACATTTGTATTTTATGTCACAGCTGCTCTTGACTTCCTTTTATGTGTTCAGAAAAAAATTGCTTAGCAGAGAATGTTTTGGAAACTTATGAAAATAGCAGAACTACATAATCCAACAAGACTTCAGGGGTGAAGGTCTTTAGCTGGCATTTCTCAACCACAGAAAATTAAGCCCATTGAGAACAGGAACACGGGAGGGCACCACAGAGTTTTGTCCAGGTTTGGGACTGGGCATGCTCTTGGGTAGGGTGCTGTTGAACCTCTCACCATGCTGTTTTAAACTGGCAAAGAAGAAAACTTTTTTTTCCCTTTTATTTTAAGGATAACCCAGGTATGGAAGATTTTTCCATTGTGCTGCCACTATCACTGTGTACAACTGATTATTACATGTTGAAATGAATACACGCCATTGCTTTTCATGTGAGAAGAGTAAAGCATGTTACACAAGTGTTGTGGTGACATCTGCATAAGCAGAACAGTTAATGAGATCTATACTTTCTATTAACTATTGCTACTTCTTTATATTTTTCCAGGAGGGAAACCAGAATGATGCCCGAATAATTATTTATGTTCATACGTAGTACCTCCCATCATCTTCAATCTCATCTAAGGAAATTATGATAGTGTAGATTTTTAATTTGGTGCTGCTGAATAAACTCGATAACAATAATTTTACTAAATCAAAGCTTAAAAACTCACTTAAAATACTACTTTCTCATCCACACCAAATTATTCATGTTAATATTATATCAGAGGTTATTTTAAATTGCTTTAAAAACATTTATGTTCTTACCTTCACATTCCATAGTCAGTGTTCATTTATTTTAAGGCCTTTTATAGTTAATTGCTGCAAGTGGCTGTTCCTTGAGAAGCTGGCCCGGGAGCCTGCAGGGATCTAACTGAGCTACACTCCTGGGCTTCTGTTTTCCCCTTTTATTTAACAGGGGATTGAGAAGTGTTCATCAGTTATGTTCTAGCTATGTCAACAGTTACTGGATCCATTTTTACGTGCTCAAGAGGACAGAAATAATTATTTTCATCAGTATTTTACACAATGAGAAAGACTGCTGAGCAATACTGTAGATCAGAACATGATGCAAAAACCACTAATAATAATTTTCTGATTTTATTTCTTTCTCTTGAAACATGTAACAATTTTATTAGCTGAATGTTAAAAATAAGATTTTTACAGTCACCTTAAGAGATATAAAAAGATGCCACTATGAAAAAAAATACAAAAAGTTCTGTGATGAAGTATTATTATTCAGAATTCAGTGTCCAGAAAACAGCCAAAGATTTGTTAAGTATTTAGAGTTCATCGTGCTGGTAGACATTGTACTCCTTTGCTGATATGAAGCCATCTCCATCATGGTCATTCTTCTTAAATATGTCAGCTAAGATTTCATCGTGGGCTGAGGGATGACGTTTTTTGCCATCTCTTGCAAATTCTTCTTTCAAATACTGGCTTATCTAGAAAAAAAGAAAAACCTCCAACTGTTGTGATTTTTATGCCAGTACTCAACAGCTATCTTTGAGGACACCTGGGGTACACACCTTAGTTATTGTGACTCCAGTGCAGACACATCTATAGTTTGTCTGCAGAAATCTGAGACATGTTAACGTATTAAAGCAAATTTCAGCATTGCACAGTGTAGCTTGTGTAAGCACACAGAAGCCTCAGATGATCAACTGCAGCAGAGGCAGCTCATGTAAAGATAAAACTCATGAAATCATACCTATACTATTATAAATTATTTATTTAAAATTATTTACATAAAAATTCATATTTACAAAAAAAATATTACCTCAAGTGCAGAGAGTTTCTTGTCACTGTCCTTGTCTATTTGATTAAATGCTTCAACACTACGAGGTCCCTTATTTACTGCATAAAGTTCAATCTCAAAGATCAATGTTGCATTGGGTGGAATCTTGCTCTGTGCTATGAATAAAATTTAAAAAAGCATTTAAGGAATCAGGCTCTATGATCAGAGATCACACATATATTAAATTCACATGTAAACATTTTACTTTTTTATTAGAAAAGGCCATGTTAATATTCAGATTAAACTTTAAATACTGTACATCTAGACAGGAAGATTGTTCCATTGTGTTAGATAAATGATTTTGAGAGGAACTTGCTAACCATGTACTTCCCTGAAACAAAATCATATCACTCATATCAATTCAGATACTTATAGAGATTAAGGGTAATCATGAAAAATATTTCTAGAGTTCTCACTCTTTCACATCCTGTCATATGACAGTGCCTATTAAGAGACTGATTCTAAGATGTATGTCTTTATTAAATATCTGCAATCTGATTTCAAATATTAATAATTTCAATCTGATTTGAAATACTGGTAAAAGACCAACGCTCGTATGTATACTCTTTCTGAAGAAACAAACAGGTAACATCATGTTTTACCCACCTGCTATGAATTCTACCTATGCTGAAAGAATTTTGATGTAAAAAAATTGTTTAAAGTGTACATTTCAGAAAGAAGCAATAGAGTGGAAGTCATCAAAAAACAGATTCACAAAAAACCAAAACCAAACCAAACCAAACCAAAAAAATCACAACCCCTCCAAACTACTGGAATATTTTGTGTGGTCTTTTAATTAAAAAAGAAACCCTATTAAACTTCATTATTCCTGGATCAAAGCTTTTTCAGACATCTGATGTAAAAACAGCACTGCCTATAAACACAGGTCAATGTATCATGCACATCAGAAAAAGGAAACTGAAAAGAGACGGCAACAAACTAATGAGGTCTAAAAGTTGTGCCAAAAGAGCATTAAAAAGTCATGCAGTGTAAAATTAAAATGTAAACATGCAAGATGCTTCTATTCATAGCCAGAGCCAGTGAGCATGACATTGTAACCTTGGAATTTTGACAGAATTTTGAGCTTGTGCCCATTCTTTAGAAACTGAAGGATGTACTTCGTTTATAAACAGAAGCTAAACAAAACTATTACACTACTCATCTAAAATAGCCATAGTAAAACCGACAAGTTTCAGAGTTCACAAGATTTTAACCTTCCAAGCTTTAGAAAAGTAGAAGTTTTAAATGCATAGGTCATGGTTTAAATGCTACTTACGAAAGACAGATACAATACTAGAATTCAATGCCAGTAGTTTCCAAATATACATACCAACTAAAGAAAGACATGTAAAGATTTAGAAAGCCACATGCATCTTTTCTAATTCAAGATTAGGCAGGCATCTTCCCCAGCATGCGGCAATACGCTGAGACAGAGGACAGGTATGCTGTAGGAAAGTAATACTTTCCTGAAGTGCTACCTGGAATAAACAGTTAACACTATTATTAGAGGTAAATAACATCTTTTATTTGTATCAGTGTTTTTTCTTTTTGTATGAAATTGTATGAAAGACAAAACTGATACATTGAATTCTGACATATCACTACCAACTTATTATATATCAGGAGCTACTTTTTCACAGAAACTACTACATCTATGTCAGAGCTGAATTTAGCTATATTTGAGTGCTGAAACGCTCCATAAACTCAGACTGGAACTTTTTTTAAAGTGATCTGCACACTGAATTATCTCCTATTCAAATCGGATTTCATGCATTGCACTGTTGCAATTACTGTGTAATGTGATGATGATATCCATTAACTATCCAGAGGGTAAGCAGTATTTTAAGCAAATTATTTCTACTTCTATTATCTGCACTGCATTACATTCCATTTTAGTCAGAAGATGCAAATTGTCATTAAAAGGCTAAGCAGGTAGAAGTGAAATCATAGAAATTAAACATGACTAGAATTTAATAGATTAGGACAAAAAATGCTGATATGGATCACAAAGATCTTCCTTTTGCTGTCAATTTTTCATATTGTGGCAATACCTGGAAAAATGCACTGGGTGCTGTGTACTGAGTTCTAATGCAAATGGCAAGGCCTGGGTAGGTCCATGACAAGGACTTAAACTGCACAGGAATGAGCAGGATTGGGCTGCACAGCTGCAGTGCCTCCAAAAATAATGGGAGTACCAGTTCTTACACACATTTACAATACTGTATGTTTGAAAGGGTAAAACAGAGAAAAGACAAAGTTTAGTGTTTAAATGTCTTTTTTACCGTATCCTTGCTGTCCATATGCTAGTGATGGAGGAATCGTTACTTTCCGTTTTTCTCCAGGACACATATTCATCATAGCAATATCTAACCCTTTTATGACTTGTCCAACACCCAGAACGAACCACTTTGGATGACCTTCATTGTGCGTCCGACTATTAGAAAGAATCATGCATCAGTAACAGTAAATTTAGTATCTTTTTTACGTAAATATAAATTGTAGTCAGTAAAAACACAGATTAGATTATTAGCACACAAGAATGTTTAGAGTGCAAGAATACCAAGTATTAACACTTCTGCTACATTTATAATTAATTTAAGGTTAAATTTGATATGTGTAGAGGAAACCTCCTTTTGGAGTAAAAAACCCCTTTGTTTTTTAACTTCTAACAAAAACATCTGAACTTCCTGATCATGTACACTCCATGCCAGAAACAAGGTGCCACTGCAGGAAGTCTCCAAGAAGAGGAGTGCTGGGACCAGTGAAAATGTCTTCAGCAGTTCACATCACTGCAGGAGGGGGTGGGACCGACAATGCAGGTGTGTGTTGGGGGAACCTGGGAATCTGTGTGCTCACCTACTACTTTGTTCAGTGGAGATATTCAATGCTTGAGGGAGCTTCTGGTCATACAAGGTATGCCCAGTATGGGAGCTCCACTGAACGGCAACTAAGAAGAATGCAGCTCAAAAGCTGGAGAGCAACACTGTATGAACCAAAATCAGTCACTTCAACTGGCAAAAAAAAATGCAAGTTAAATGGTACTGTTAAATGTAGAATTATACTAATTTTATTTTCTTAAATTATGCAAGTGGGGGGAGTGAATCAAGATTTTGTAATAGGCTAAGCTGTCTGATCTGTTCAAATACGGGTAAGGAGTGAGCCAGGTACCTAAAAGAAAGAAAATACTCTCCCCTCCATAGTTCTGCACGGTGGAGTCCTGCTCCACTAGTAGGATGGACTGCCACTGAAAGCAAGGCACTGTAAAAGTAAGAGCTTTTGCACAAGTTTCTGTGCAAAGCAAGCTAAACCAAACAGGAACAGCCTGAAGACAGATGGATAGGGCAAAGTGAAAAAGCAAAAACTTAAGTGCTAACACTGGGGCAAAAATGGGTGGCACAACAAATCAAGAAGGGAAGCAGAGACAGGCTGCAAACCAGTAGTGTAATAATGTGGCTGCCCTGGAGAGTGCCAGCTATGAGGAAGTGCATGCTGTATTCAAGTTTCTGTCTAAAATTGTTAGTCTCTACCAGGAGCTCCTCCTCCCAAACCGGGTTTTTCTGCACAAATTGCAGCACAGAACATGGCAGATGGGTTTTTTTTCACCCTGCCAAAGGGGTTCTCCGTGTGAGGTACGGACTACAGACTCTGCGCGTCCTTCCCATCGGGCTCCATCGCTGGGATTTCCATCTCGTCTCTGCGCCTCACGATCCTAGGGAAATCCTGCATCCTTCAACACTCGGATGAGAAAAAATAAATGCTGGGGGTGGGGGGGGAACACTAATGCTGAGTGGTCAGTGTGGGGCCCAAGCTGTACGCACGATGGGAGCGCAGTGGGTCCCGCTGCTCCTTGTGGGGAACCGGCTGGGCCATGTACACAGCCGGGCAGGGCCCCCCGCCCCGCCCCTAACCCGGTGCCACGGGGGCCCACCTGCAATAAAACTTGGATCCGTCGCTGGCCAGGAATCCGTCATAGTGCGCGTTCAGGAGATCGCCTTTCTTGCTCTTCGGGCTGCAGGTCTCGGGGAGGTGCAGCACCTCTATCTGAACCTGCTCCGCCGCCGCCGCCGTGCCGCCCTCGGCCCGCGCCGGGGCCGCCAGCAACGCCAGCGGCAGCAGCAGCAGAGTCAGCCCGCGGCTCATGTCGCTGCGAGGCGGCCGCCGGCGTGGCACTGTCCCCGCCGCGCCGAGGGGCGGGGGCTGAGCCTGCGCCGCCGCTCTGCCTCGGCCGGCCCGGCCGCGGGGACAAGGCGGCCCCAGCAGCAGCCGCGGGGCGGGCGGTTCTTTGGGCCGCCCCCTCCGCGCAGGAAGTGGAAGGGACGTCGGAAGCGCCCGCGGGGTGGCGGGCCGGGCGCGCAGGGCGATGCAGAGCGCCCCGCGGGGCGGGCGGCGCCGCCGGGGCCGCCGCGGCCGCCGCGCTTGAGCTGAGCGGCTCCGCCTCCGCGCGGAGGAGGCGGCGGCGGGGCCGGCAGGGGAGCGCCATCCCCGCGGCGGCCGCGGCCGCCCGTTCCCCGCGGCGGAGCAGGAGGATGCGGCCCGGCGCCGGGCTCTGAGCGATGGAGGGGGTCCTGTACAAGTGGACCAACTACCTGGCGGGTAGGCGGGGGCCGGGCCGGGGGCCGGCGGTTGGGTTTTGGATGTGGGTGAGGGGCCTGCCGCGCCGGGGGGGGTTCGGCCTGGCCCGTGCGCGCCGCTGCCGCTGCCTCGGGGGGTCCCTTGGGCGGCCGGAGCTGTTGGCAACGCGCTGGCTGAGACGTCGCTCGCCGTTCGTGCTCGGAGCTCCGGTGGGCGGCCCTGAGGCGGCTGGAGCCGGCTGCGTGCCTGGGCCGGGGGCCGGGCCCTCCCTGCGGGCAGCGCTCGGCCCCGGTATGCCCCCGGGCAAGGGGTGCCCGGGCTTCGGCCTTCCTCCGGGAACGGCCTGGACGAGTCCCTCTCGCTGCCTGAATTGCACCTTGCTCTCAGCAGGTTAGGCTGTAGGGAGCTCCTGTATCCCAACCTGTAAAACATGGTAAACTTCAGTTTCACAAAATCCATTTTTTAGAAGTGCTGCAGACGAAAAATACACCACATGCCAGCATTTGCCAGTAAAGCTCTGGTTTTGTTTGGCTGGTCATCTGCTGTGATAGAGACACCATCTCCCTCTGGAGCAGGTAGTGGACAGGCAGTGCTGTCAGGGTGAAACAGATTACTCCTCTGACACTGAGAAGACTGATTGTCTCTCCAGAGCAGATCAGTGCTGGATCACATACAGAAGCCCCTCTGGTTCTTGTGGATCTGCTTTTTAGTTACCACTCAGCATTTAAAAAGAGATGTATGCTTACTGTTACAGCTAGGAAGTAAAAAACCGAAAACAATCATATGTTATTATTTCTTTATCGTGGAGTGGTGATAAATGGGGCCTGGTCTTGCACTTTTTCAGTTAGTGTTACAGCTTGTAATGACACCTGTGCTGGAGCACGTCCAGAAAAGGGCAATGGTACTGGGGAAGAGTCTAGTGACCCTTCATGAGTCATGAGGATGAGCTGAGGGAGCTGGGAAGGGGGCTAAGCCTGGAGAAGAGGCTCAGGGGTGACCGTATCACTCTCTGCAACTCTCTGAAAGGAGGAATTTCTTCACTGAAA
Source organism: Empidonax traillii (assembly GCF_003031625.1). NCBI lineage: Eukaryota > Metazoa > Chordata > Aves > Passeriformes > Tyrannidae > Empidonax > Empidonax traillii. The sequence continues at coordinate 754,252 of NW_020955706.1, forward strand.
GGGTTGCCAGGCACTGGAATGGGCTCACCAGGGCGGAGATAGAGTCACCATCCCTGGAAGTGTCCAAGAAACTACTGGACATGGCACTTAGTGCCATGGTCTAGTTGATAAAGTCAAAGGTTGGACTTGATCTTGGAGGTCTTTTCTAACCTTAAATGATTCTATCATGATAGCATCATAAGAATGTGAATAATAAGAAACCTTTAGCTGATTTCCAGAGTTTGTTACCTGATTAAGCCTCCTGTGTTAAGCCTCCTCCTGTTAAGCGTCCTAAAGTACACTCTTGCTGGATGGCTGCAGCTTGCTCTGTTGGGATGGCAGTTGGGAAGCACCGTGGACCACACCATCATATAATCAAATATGTTGAGTTCTTGGCCACACAGTTATTGCCATTCCAAACCCTAAGCCAAGTAGGAAGTTAAATTTTGGTGTGGAGTTGTAAAATAGAGGGACAATCTGCTCCTGTTGTACAGCTGACCCAGACTGTAGTGGGTCAGTATAATCGTTATGCTCTACTGGAATATTGTAGTGCAATGTTATTTTTAGAAAAAAAGGTGATTTACTAGGCAAAATGGTTTGCATTTAGTTGTATTAGAAATTAGGGCATCTATTCTAGTGAGTATTGAGTTTTATGAAACAGAAAAAAAAAAAAAGGGAAGGGAAAAAAAAAGGCATGATAATATACTTTAATCCAAGAAGGCCTCTGACAGTAATTTACTGTGTGGCATAATGCTGCATAGAGTGCTCAAAGATACTTGTGTCTATGCATAAATTGCTCTCTTTTGTAGATGTAGTGAAGTCAGAGATTGTTATGTAATTTTGGTAATGCATAGCTGGTGAAAACATTAGTAGAGGAGCTGGTGTATGCTGTCCTCACAAATGAACCTAGGAGAATAAGCTCTGAGTTTTACACACAGTGCCTGACATGATTGTTGTTGGGCAATGGAACTGGACTACTTTGAGAGAAAATGTCATGTTAATACTTAAGTATGAAATACAAAGTTTTCATTGAAATCCAGGAAGCAGAGGAGACTGTAGCATAGCTGTTAGTGACATCAGTAATTTATTTGTATCTTATGAAGAAGTTCCTACAATATTAAGATTAGTCTACCTGAAAAATATACTTGAATGAGAATAGTTTTTCAGAGGTATGTAATTTATCAATCTTCAAGGATTCCTTGGTGGCTAAATTAAAATTTAATTTTCCTTTAGAATGGATTGCAGTGAAAACAAATACTGGTGATTTTGCATCCAAAAAGAATGGGAGTGAAATATCCATATAACACTAGTCTGGTTATAGAGCAGCTCTGGTCTTCAGATTGCACAGATTGTCTACTTCCTGGTGTGTTACAAGGACAATTTATTGTTTGCCTCTTTAATAAAAGTTTTAGCAGCTGAACAGATGAATTTGATTTACAATTTAGTAATTGGACTAAACTTCCCTTTTCATGTTTTTGATCTTGCTAGGTTGGCAGCCTCGGTGGTTTGTTTTAGACAATGGGATATTGTCATACTATGATTCCCAGGATGATGTTTGCAAAGGCAGCAAAGGAAGTATAAAGATGGCTGTGTGTGAAATAAAAGGTAAGAATTAATAGTTCTGCTTGAGGAAATTTTAGCTGCCAGGGAAATAGAAAAGGTCACTCAACATACATTTTTGCAAGTTTTTCTTCCTCTTTTTTGCTTTATCTCGTGGTGCTTTATAGTTCACAATTAATAATGAATGTGAGTAGAGCTCTGTTTTGAGATTTAGAACCCACCATATATTACTTTTTGTTTTAAATAGTTGTGTAGGTGTGGCCCATGCCTGAAGTTACCTCAGCTAGTTCTACTGCTTTTCCCTCCTATAGCCAGGGATAGAGACTGAATCATGGATGCTAGTTTTCCAGAAGAGCAGCAGCAGTTATCCAAAAGGGGAGATTCATAAACCAGAGATGTTTAGTCCTTTGTTTTCCTGAGTCATTTTTACTTTTGTCACTGTTGCAGCTGCCCGTGGGCACAGGTGATGGCACTATTTGAGTTAGTACATGAACTGTTTGTGCCAAACTGTGAGTTTAGCTTTTGGTGTAGTCTAACCTTAGGTCAGCCTCCTTGGCTAATAGCAAAGCGTTGTCTAATTCTTCACTGCTGTAACTTTTGACCTCTTTTCAAATCTCTGCAGATAACTGGGCTTGTGATGTGGGTACTTACATATTAAAAAATGGAACTTGTTTTACATGGGCCACCAAGTATTTTTCATATGGTAGCTCCTTTTTGTTAATGTTTCCTTGGTGTAGATGAAATCAGTAGTGTAAAGTGGGGAAGATAATTTTTTCTTTTTTTGCCATTTCAGTTGTTCATTTTGGTTGTCATCTTGTTCCATTGGTGAAGGAAAGATAATAGTTGAAGTCTGGATTTGGGGCAGTTTCCTGCATCCATGGCTAGTGGAGACTAGATCTGAAGGAACTGTAGTTAATAACATGAAACTTGTCAGAGTATTCAGTTAAAAATGTAGTACTGCATAGTAGACTGGAAACAAAGTCCACCTTAGTTCTTGGCTCTTCTACCTCAGACCAGATTTCATCTAGAAGAGAGATTATTTCAGTTTTTATCTAGTCCCCTGTTAATACCTGTCACTGCAACAAAGCTCTTCAGTATACCACATTCAGACCAGGTGTGGAATACAGCAGTTATTACAGACTCATAGACAGTATATTATTAATGTAGAAAGGGAACCCCCTCGTACTGGAGTCTGACCACTGCTCAGTGTCAGGTCTCTTGACTGGAAGATGTGCTGGGCAGAAAGGTTGAGCGGCTGTGGGCTTTTTCATAGTTAGCAGAGGTGCATTGTGATGTACTCTATTGCTGTGGGATTGTCATAAACATTTTAAAATACCTTGATAAGTATTTAATAGATAGTTGTTATTGAGTTGAGGTTATTAATTTTTCTCAAAAATTTTTTTTTTTGTCTTCTATCACAAGTTCATGCAACAGACAACACGAGAATGGAGCTAATCATCCCAGGGGAGCAGCATTTCTATATGAAAGCAGTTAATGCAGCTGAAAGGCAAAGATGGCTGGTAGCACTGGGGAGTGCAAAAGCCTGTTTAGCAGATACCAGAACAAAAAAAGAAAAAGGTATGTGTGTTACCTAGAGTACATCACTTTTTCAGGTACTTGTTTTCAGATAATCATAGTACAAATATTATGTTACAAAGTCACTATTACTGTCTTTTAATATAAATTTTTGTTATTTCTAATAATCTCTGGCAAATTCCCCCTTGATGTTTGAGTTAGAAGAGGTCAATTGAGGTGACTTCTTAAGAAGCTGAAATACCAGCAATGTATTGTTGCCACAAGAACAAACATACTGTTTGTAGCTGTTGTGAAACCATTTCATTTCTGGTGCTTTGACTCTTTATAGTTACTATTATTTTTTCCATAATTTTTCTTGGATAGCTTAATATAACTGTTTCCAGCCACTGTGGTGGGTATAAATTTTATCCAGTAAATTTTTCTACATTACATTGCAGCTAAGTAAGATTTCAACTTCCTTTTTCTTGGTAATGTGCCTTTTTCATAATAGTCATTAAATTAGCAGCAGTTATCCAAAAGTAGAAAGTATTGTCTGCATCAAGTACAGTTCTTGACTCATTGCAGATTCCAATTTTCCTCAAAATTAAGTGGACATTTAAGTGAATTTTTAAGTTGATATTTAAATGAAAAGTACTTAAAATTACAATATATACATACATTGTATGCAATAAATTGATATTTTCTTGGTTTTTTATAGAATTAAGTGAGACCAATGAATCTCTTAAAACCAAAATGTCCGAACTTCGTCTCTACTGTGATCTTTTAATGCAACAAGTTCATACAATACAAGAATTTGTTCACCGTGATGAGACTCGCTCTCCTCCCAGCATTGAGGTACAGAATTTCTAGAATGTCACTGGAAAACCTAATTATGTAATACAGCTCAAGTTACTGTTGATGTCTTATGCCTTTTTCATAAGGCATAAGACATCAACAGTCTCCCAAATGCTGGGAGACGTAAACTAAGTGCAATTTTTGAGTGCTTGTGTGTATATATACACTAATGGTGATTTTATGTGCGTAAACTACCTGGATGTTTAAATGTAATTGTACCATGTTTTAGGAAGCAGTTGTGTTTCTGAGCCATTTTATTAAAAGGCCAGAAGAATTATTTTATGAGCAATGCAATAATTTGTCTTGTTTGGCATCTCTGACCAGTGTAGGTGAAACAATCTTGTTTGTCCATTCTTACTTTCTTGTGTAGGAGGGTATTTCATTTTTTTATGAGTGAAAGCTAGTGTTACAGTTACAGGTATTGGAAACTTGCAGTGCAGATAAGTATCTCTGGATGTACACAACTACAATACTAGAACACTACTATTGCACTAGTACAATAGTGAACTTATTTATGCCTTTGAATGAAAGTTGGTACTGGAAATTATGAATGGCTTCAGTCCTTACACTCCTGAGCAGTGTGGGGACAATGTTATTGGTCACTTAGAGCAAAGCAAGGGGTTGATGCTTTGTCGCAGCAGAGCAAATTACCATTTTACAGGAGGTGAAACTGTCCTGCAGGCTCTGGAGTGCTAAAACTGTTCACACTTCCTTCTGCAATTTGTTTCACTAAGTGATCTTCTGATACAAGGTAGTCTGAGACCTGCTTTGCAGTAAGGAATTGTTGGCTGGTACCCTAAAGAAATTCAAGTTTTGGAAAGAATTTACAATACTGTAACATTTGTTTCTTAAGTTGGCCTCATTTAATTAAATAAAATAGGAAATGGAAGTTCCTAGCAGTAGTGAGGGAAAGTAGTGTGTGTGGGGGTGGTGGTGAGGGAGAGTTATATTTGCATATTTTCTTTTTTTTCTTGCTTATGCGTGTGCTTTCATTTATTTTCAGAACATGAATGAAGCCTCTTCCTTGCTCAGTGCCACATGTAATACATTTATCACAACACTTGAAGAATGTGTGAAGATTGCTAATGCCAAGTTTAAGCCAGAAATGTTCCAGCTGCCTCATCCCGATCCCTTGGTTTCTCCTGTGTCACCATCACCTATTCAAATGGTTTAGACATTTTGAAATACTATCTTTAAGTTATTGTTAATATTGTTAATATTGTTAATTGGACTGGGGAGAGGAGTGGCAGAAGTCTATGCTATTGCCATGTGCTATGATGTCCACAGTTGAAATGTTGACTCTGTTATAAATCAGAACTGGTCCTAACTACAAATCAGTAATTTTGCATTCCCAGTCTTTATTTGCTAGCCTTTACATCATCAGAGTAATTTATCATACACGTCAAGCCCCTGTGGTGAGGTATCTCATAAATGAATGAGGTTTAACTTTTCCTCAGTCCAGCTGTTTTTTTCAGAGTGCTACTCTTCACTGATCCTAAAAATTTTATAACCTTGCCTCCTGTTTAAATGCTTTGTGGCTCAAAGCACTTCAGCAAGATGGCATATATTTCAGTGTATATAATTGAAGATGTTTGCATTAATCTATTTATGACCTTATTTAACAAAAACGATAAATAATGGTAAAAATACTACTTGTATAACTATTCACTATTGATTATTTCCGTTAGAAGGACAGTGTATAGGGAATCATCTTAAATGTTTTCTCAGTTGTATGTATGGATTCCAAAATGGGCTATAACGTGGAATTTTGTTGTGGGAATCTCTTTCTTTGCATTTGCATCTTTTGTCTATTTATCTTTAATCAGTTTACTTACAAAGCTGATCATTATGATTTAAATTAATAACTTGCTTTGATATGCATAGAGATTTGGCAGTGATATCAGAGAAACCACAAGGAATCTAGAGGCAGGATTTGGCCTTATTGTGTGATGTGGAATTTAAGCTTCTATTGGTAAAGGAAAAATAACATGGCTCTGTGAGTAACTTCAGTGCAAGAGGGAATGAATTCCACATAAATGAGGTAGTATTTTTTTGTAGTAAGCTATTTCCTGTGTCAGTGTTCTAGAACTTTTGATATTGATGGCTATCCATCTGTTTTCATATAGTTAAATCAGATTTTTAACTAAGAATGATTACTTTTAATAAAAAAAAATTGCCCTCTCTCTTTGTAGAGACTGTAAATAAAGTAAAGAACGATGCAGATATGCACATTATTCTTACAAGTAGCTTGTAACATTTTGTTGTGGTTTGTTGTCTGGAATTTATTTTTTTCTCCCTCTAGATGAAGCGTTCCATTAGCCATCCTGGTCCTTGCTATTCAGAAAGGTAATTTTCTGTTTCATTAAGCTTTTCTCCTGTGTCTCAGAAGACCTCCCTAAACTTGCTAGCACTAACATCAAAATGGGAGAATTGTTTGCTTGGGTAAAAAGAATTAAAAATTATAAATTGATCTAATTTTTAAAACAAAGGATGCAGATTGTCAATGTCAGTAGCAAATAATGTGTCTGCTGTTTCTGATATACTACAAAAATTTCTTCGTGCTAGAAACTCTATGAAAATTACTTATTCTGATAACTTCATGAAGTTAGACCTAGAGCTTGAATCGCTAATGTTCTTTTTAGGTCAGTATTTCAGATTCTCACATTATTTTCTTCTGCAAAGATTATATTGCATTTTTGTTTTCATTTTGAGGCTTTACAGCTGTGAAATTAAGACTGTTAACGGTGCCATTTTTTAGTCTAGTACAGTGAAAAGCATTGATACTTAACAGTCTAAGTACCAAAGTTATTTCAGATTTAAAGTATATTAAATTTGTGTGGATTGTTACCGATTTTGCTTAAAAAGTACATCTTATTTTTTTTGTAGGATTAATCACTCTGTAAAAGAAGCAGGTTCATCTGTTCACCGATTTTCTCAGCGACGCAGAAGAACATACTCGGATACAGAATCTTACAGTGATACACCTTCTGAAGATTCTCAGAGTAAGTTGGAAAGGGGCTTAGTTTTCTTTCTGTATAATTTATTCCTCTGTTTGTAGCAGCTGTTCTAGCGCTGATATCAGCATGAGGAAACAAGTTTATTATTAGTTACTTAAAGTTTGAGTTCTATTATTAATGAAGGCACTTGTATAGTTTGTTAGCTGGCTGGATTGTGCTGGTTTCCATCCATATTAAAAAGGATCTTACCAGCTGGACTAGTTATATTGAAATCAGTGGGACTACTGCCAAGATAAAATAGAGACATAATCAGAAAAGAGATGTTTGTACTAATAGGGTCTTTGTGAACGGTGTTCTGGTAAGTGATATGGAATACTGCTGTTTGCCACCTGCTTGTCCCAAAAGAAATTCTCGTTTTTGTGGCCCTTGTGAGTGGTGGGCAGTAGTTTCCACCAGTGCATTGTGGGAAGATGGTTCATTTCAGTGGCTCCTTGCCTTTTGTAGAGAACAGCACTGTTCTGAAGGCATGCAGCATTGTCAGTAATAAAGATCATGATCAGAATATTTTTCCCTCCTAATTAGATGGGCTGTCTGAGTTAGTGGCCAGTTCCTCTGTGGACTTTGTTTTTGAATCTTGCTGTCATTTTGACTCCATCGTAACTCCTCTCAGGCAGACTTTAATTTGACCAGTTCTTCTTCACTACTCTTGGTTTAGGCTTGCTTCCTTTTGGAATACCTAGTGCCTCACTTGGATTTAAAAAGCCTGAGGCCTGTGCCTGGTTGAAAGCTCGTGTGAGCAGGAAGTGATAGTAATGCTTTACATTCTGTCATGAAGCATGTATTCACACTTCAGTGCCATTTCTTTGCGGTTTTGATACTCACATGTTGCATGGTGACCGCCTCTTTCACCTGACTCATCTGCCCCAGCATGGGGTATGCCAGTATGTATCTCAAGCTAATAAACTTAGTTTAGATCCTGTTCTGTGTCTGATGTCTAATGTAGGTGTGTGTCAGTCAGGCTTCCTGTAACACAAAGCTTTTGATGTTAACAGCTGGGCCTTCTGGTGTTGGTTACCCACTCTGAATTAGGACTGCTCAAAAGAGGCTTTGTCTTACAAGTTTCTGCTAATAAAAGGGCTTTTCTGGTTCCTTGCCATGCAGCTCTAGTCTCAACCTCAGCTTCTCTGGTTTTTTGTTTTCTTTTACGGTTTTAAAAGTTCCCTCTGCTACCTGCCAGTTATTTTAGTTCTGTTGCTTTCCTGTCACGTAGCGTAGTAATACCCAACTTGCAGGAAGTCACCCAATTTCATTTTAATTATAGAAAATATTTTCCTCAAGTGCTTGTCAGTGCATCAGTTCTTTAAAAAAAACCCTCACGTATTCCTGCACGATAACTCTGCACTTCGCAGGTTACTGTCTTTCATAATGTAAAAAATCGTTGTATATGGAAAAATTACTTGATTTATACTGTCTGAAGAGTCTTCATTTTCATTATCCTTGGGCATGATATTGATGGAAATCTTTCAGGACAAGGCCAGAGTAATTACACTTCTGATTCCTTATGTATAGGATAGATAGCAAATAGAATAATTGACAGATTGCATGATATTTTTGGGGGGTTGAAAATTAATTACTTACTAATCTCTTCATAGGATCTGCTCACTGTTCTAGAAGTGCTGTAAATGGAGATCTGGTATCATCAACCATTCCTGAAGAAAATAAATCAGTGTCAAAGGAAAGATCTGAACTGGAAGAGACTCTTTCATCCTTTTCCTCGTGAAGCAACTGAAAGTATTAAATTTTCTATAAATAATGCTATGCAAAAGCTGCTGTAATTATACTGTTGTTATAGGAAGTAGTAATTTCCCTTTTTAGAAGGATTTCTCTGCACTTTATAGAATAACATAAAAACTATCTTTGAAGTGTATTTTATCTTTATATAGTTTATTTGCAAGAGTATTTTCCTAATATTTCACAGGTTGAATGTGCATTTTTTGGAACAAATGATGGCTTTAAAAGATAAGCATCCACATTTGTAAACTTAGCTCTTTTTAAAAAGTGTGAAGGTCTAACTGATATGTTGGTAAACATGCATTATAAACTTCAGCAAAAAGTTTTCTTTTTTTTTTGAGAAAATGGGACTTGTGCCATGGGCCTCTTGGTCATTTGTACCAGGTCATCCACTCAGAGCTGTGATTGGCCCCACAATGGCTTTTTTTGCCAGTGTAAGGGCTGTGGGAATGGGCACTAATGGGTCTCTTCTAGCAGCTTGACGGTAATTGACGTGTCCGCCTTTAAAAACACAAGGATATACATAATCCAGTCCTTATTTTTAGCCAATGAAAGTAGAAATATTTAGTGTATTTTTCTAAACAAATGTATAAAAATAACTTAATATGAAGTATTTGTACCAAACATGTGATATTTAATAATTTTTATTTATTTATTCTTTTTTGCATCAAAAATTTCTACCTACTTTCAGTACTAAAGATCTGAAGATCTACTAAAGGCTTCAAAATGTGCATAAATTGTTTCTGGGGTGTGTAGTATCACAAGTAGTTAATACAGCGCGGTTAAGATTTACTCTGCCTACTTAAGATGTGTTTTTAGCAAAGTATTATAGAAGCAAGAGCTAAAATGTTAGACTGTTTTAAGCTGCTGTTGGAGTGAATATTTGTATCTATATGTGTTTTATTTATGACAAATTTATACAATAGGGAGCTTCTGTTTTTGTGACTCTTTTATATCATTTGAGGATGGTATACACCAGAAGATGGATTCTGCTCTCAGTTACATCAGTTTAAATTTGCATTAATTGTAAGCAAGGTCAGAGTCTGACTCTCTTAATAATTAATTAGTAATATAGTATAACAGTGCCTACTAGCACTTTGGTCCAGAAGGTTGTTGATGTAAACTTTTGGGGATTTTTTGGGTGTTTGTTTAAGGATAAACTTGGTCTATAAAGTCTTAGCTGTAGAGCACTTTAAGCAAGCCATTTACTCTTTTTGATTTACACAATTGCTAAATAGTCGTACAGGGTTTTTTGCACTCAAGCACATACCAAAATCTGTTTTTATAATATGATCTTCTTTAATTTGGTTCAACTAGTCTTCCTTTTGTGTATATAAATAATTTGGTTGTTTTGAAGCAGGCTGGAAAGGATACATGGGAAGGGGAGCTTTCCTTACAAATTTTTGGAATGTTGATTTATCTAAATCAAAATAGGTCCAGATGTTGGGGAAAAAAAATATGAGTTGTTGCCCACATATAAAATGCCAGTTTATAAACCATTATACCAACTTTAAGTGGAATAGAATGGTTTGTACAAGGGATTTGTGGATACCAGCTCAGAGCAGTCATTTGTGCTCAGTTCTGTCAGTTTTCATACAAACTAGAATATGCATATCAGCCACACATATGCTTGTACATTTTTTCTGAATGTTTGCTTTGATGTATTCTGTATGACACGACAGTTGTAAAAAAAAAAAAAAAAAAAAAAGGTATTAAAAAAGATGTTCAGAGAAGTAAACTACGTATTGCAGTGAGAGTGTTGTCTTGAATCATGCTGTCTTAGAGCTGCTTTTTGAAATTTCACTTAAGTTTCTGCCAGCTTGTATAGTGGTAAGTATATGTCACACTGACAGATTTTTTTTGTTTGGATTTCAACTACTATGAAGAGATGAGTTTGGACTTCAAATTGTGCAAAAAACCTGAGACAGTGTATGTAGTAGTAAAAACCAATTTTAAACACTGCTATAATACGAAAGTTGTAATGATCAGATTCAAGCACAAAATTTGCATGTAATTAATTACTTCAGCACTGTTTTGGGTTTCTCCAGGGCACCAAAGCCATCATTTCAACTTTATGTATGTATGTGATATGTTCCTGGTAAGGTTAAATCAGCTTTTTAGATATGACTTTGCCAAACATTCTAAAATGTATTTCAGTGAAATCAGTGAAGATGATATGCTGTGATACTTTTGGCATCTGGGGCTAGGAAGTAATTTCTGAAAATGATACTTATGTGGATGTTCTCACATTTTCAATTCCAAGTTTAGGGAGAGCTTATCAGGAATGCCTAATTGTATCACTCTTTATAGTAGAGAATGAGAGCTGAACTTCAATATAGAATATCGAAACTTCTAGTTTTGATCTCATATGTTTCTGAAGAGATCAATTAGAAATGATTTTTTAAAAATAGTATTTATCACTTAAAGAGTATAAGCATAGTGTATCTATTTAGGTGAAAAGTGGTAACTTCTAATTGTATATCTAAAGTTTCTAACTTCAGATAAGTAGAAATGGAAATCTTAGAAATTACCAGCTTACAGTATAATGAATTAATGGTCAGGCATGCAGTGATTTGGAGAGCTGGGAATACTGAGATTACAGCGTTCAGGGGCTTTCCTGTAAATTATTAAGTTGAAAGTTCAACAGCTTCACTTTCTTAAACTTTTTTTTCCTCAGAGAAAGCAGTCTTTGGGATAAGAATACTTCAGATGTTGCTTCTGCATATATTTTTTTACTTCATTTATTTAAAAATTGAAATGTATTTATGTATCTATTAAGGTTATTTGCACAAATTAGAAACCTAAATTTTGCTCTTTATGCCCCTCTCAGTTTAAGTATTCTAGTATAGCTGTTGTTCCTGTCAGTATACATTAGAAACTTTTAAAAGGGGTGTAATAGCTGAATAAAGGAAATGTCTGTGTCTGAAAACTAACTAGAATGTGGTAAAATAAATCTCTCAGTGGTATCATGGCTATCCACTGTCACAGTTATTTTTCTCAGGCTGCCACATGAGAAGTGTTAGTAGAATCCTCCATAATAGGATTTATACAGCAGCTCACAGAGCTTTGTTAAAACATTTTTCTTTATGCATCAACAACCCAGGAAACATGAACACCAAATGCCTTCATAGACATACCAGTGGCAGTATATTCTAACTTTCTAACTCTACCATAGATTTAATCTTTAAAGAGAGCAAATACCAGCTTGTAAAATTGGAAGTCCCGATATTTGACCTGAATATAAGAAGTAAATAGTTAAAAATGTTTATTTGTTTCATTCAGAGACTGCCTAACCTATTGTCTCGAAAAATGTTATTCTTTAGGGAAGTGTTCTGTGAAATGGAATATTGAAGCTCTAGGCTGTGACTTTAGCAATGTCACTCTGTATTAGCATTCGCTTAGTGGTCTTGTGGAAAAACACTGGCTCAGCTGGTTGGCCTGTAACATTATCTATTAAAGCCGTGTTTCAGCAAAGCCTGTATTTTAAATCCTATTTTTAGTCATGTAAGTGACTCATCTGCCTAAAGTTAGGTGTGCTTGCTTAAGCACTGTGCAGAGTTGGACCAGAGAGATACTGACAGAATGAACTTGCTTACACTGCCACACCAGTGTGCTTCTCTCTATCAAGTAAGTATATCTAATACTCAGAAGAGGCCATGTAAGACTGAGATTCCAGTAGCCTTTGTGAAGAGTCCATCTGCAGATCCTGGCTGTCACTTTCTTCTGCGGTGACCAACTAACTGGAGGATTTTTAGTGTTAATTTTATTACATGCCCGTGTACATGAGTTAGTTGTTGGTTAAACAAGACTGTAGCTGTGTATTTTTGTGTCTTGTACTGACTTTGTTAGTTGAGGTTTTTTTAAATATCTAATGAAATGAGAATTGGAAACCTTCCTGAGTTGTTTTTTTTTTTCTTAGAATGGTTTAAAGATTAGAATGAACAGCCTTTTCTACTTCATTTTTATTATTCTTTTTTACTTTCCTCCCTAAGAAAGAATTACCGTGCACTCTTAAACTCTTTCATTTTTGTTTCTAAATGTCCCTGGTTGCATGACTTGACAATCATAAAGTTGGGATTTTGTCCTGACCCAAAAGCTTTTGTCTTCTGAAATCCTTACTTTTACTTTAGTCCTTCTGTCATTCTTAGCTTTCCTGCATTATGTGGATAGATACTGCTTGATAATGTATAGGTTTATAGGAAATTATAAAAAAGAATTGGGCTTTTATAGTGAGTCTTTTTGGACTTGGTTTTTAAACATTCTACCTGCTTTACTACTTCTGATAAGCTTGAGCCTTTTTTATTTTTTTCTTAGTAGTAATGGTATGCTGCATAGTGATGCATAGTGTTTGCTAACTAATGCTCCTGCTACACTTAGGAGAATTTTCAGCCCCTGAAGTGTTGCATTGCTCTGAGTGTGTTTTCTCTCAAGGTTTTTCTACAGACCAGAGTGAATTCTAGAAGCAGAGTTACACCTTGGACCTCGATACTCTTTTTCCCACAGATAATGAAACTTGGACCTGGCTATGTGGTACCTGTGATTCACAACTCCCACCCCCTCATCCCCTCTGCCCAAATGTAAAGGCAGGCTTTACTCTTACAGGTATGTCAGCTGACTTGAGGAATGGAAAACTGGTGGGACGTAGGCCCTTAATAACCCATGGGAGGTCCAGGCAATTAGGGTCAACTAGTCTGTACTAGTTGCAGATGCCATAAAAATAGAGGGTATAGAGGAAAGTGTGGAAATAACAGAGGGATAAGAACAGCACAATGCTTAGATATGTGCTAGAATTTATCCTTTGTCAATGAAGAACCTTTGATGAAATTTTTTTTTTAAAGAGACTTTTTTCAAGGCTGACTGGAGGCCAGGTTGTTTCTGATAGCTACCTGGTTTAACAGCTAACAACAGTTAGCTACCTGGTTTACATTGGAGAATTGCATTTCTCCCCCATCTTTTTTTTTTTCAGCAACGCTTTTTCTGTAGTGTAGCACAGGAACTGTAAAAACAGCGTAATAAATAAAGAAGGAGTCACAGATTTTATGGTGCAGAAAGCATGCTTTATTTCAAATGAACAATTCTCAAGGAGGTTCAACAGCTAATAAGCTCTATTACTACATTAGGAGAACTAAAGCAAATTGAAGTGCAGGGCGGTATTTAATGTTGGAGCAACAGTTTGTTTTCAAACTGTGGTTCATTGCTTAGTTGCCCGGAAGCGACTACAGGGTGTCTAATTCTACCACACATACTCAATCACTGCACCCTATGAACCTCCGAGATGGGGTACTGCTGCTGCACTTGAATACCTAAATAGCTTTGTTGATTAAGGGGATGGCCAGGTGATGTTACTTTTTCAAAAGCTATTCAGGCAGTCAATATGTCAGAAACAGTACACACTGGATGAACAAAGTGCTGGCCGCTTGCACTTTGTCCAAAAATTGTCAGTCAGGTATGGAAATAATGACATAATCAGATCCAATGTAAAACATTAAAGCAATGCTTACAGGAGGGTAATTGCAAACATCACCAATGCCTTACATTTCTGATTCAACATAAATATTTGTGCATGTATGAAATACTACGCACAGTATCATCTCATAGGTGTAGGTAGTCTTCAACAGGGAGACTCTCTACCTGTTGAGGCATTCTTAGACATCAACAATGAGTTGAGGCGCAGAAATTAGTTAAATGTTGAGCAGGGTAGTCGTTTGCTAGGAAACTTTCTCCTGCCAACTGTTAGTTCCAAAAGTTACGTTTCAAAATGTCATAAAATAAATGGTACAAAACTTTATAACCGTTAACTTCGGCTATATACAGTATGTACATGTCAGTGAAAAACGTGTTTTAAATTCTTAAGTCAATAATGACTATAAGTCATAATGTATAGCTCTGGACTTTGTCTCATTCAGGTAGGTAAAAAAATATTTTTTCTTTTCATATTTACATAATCAGATATTTCAGTCCATATATGAATCACTTGTAAAAAAACAAGTGTAAATAATACATATCGAACTCTCTAATGTGATCGAATATTAATATTCACAGTGGCAGAATCGGTACCAAATTCATTTCCTAAATTCAGGGTGTAAAGTCCACCGTCGTTCTTCTGGACATCCATGATGATCAGAGTGGTTAGATCTTCACTGGTTTCAATGTGGAATCTGCCTTGCTGGTCCTGACTGGTTATTTTTCTCCCTCTGCAGTACCATGTTATTTCAGGAGCAGGGTCACCCGAAAAGGCACAGGACAGTGTAAGAACTTTTCCTTCATCAATGCTGATATCGGATGGGAGAGCTTCAATTTTAGGTGGTACTCCTTCATAAAACAGGAGAAGAAAAACCAAGTTAGTCTGATTCCACTAAGCCATGCAGCAGCTTCACTCTGAGGACTACTTCAGGATAGCTGAAGCACTAACTCTACCAATAATTGTAATGCTCACCTCTCAGACCTGATTTGAGCATTTTACTAGTTGAACTCTCCAGTTGAGCCATACTAGATTTCCCCATAATACTGCTGGAGCTCATCTCTACAAAGGATTCTTTCATGGAGGACATGCTTTTGGCAGACATGCTTTCAAATTTCATTTCAGTCATGCTGCTACTGCTGAAACTGCTGAATGAAGCCTCTTGTTTAGAAGAAGCCATTTGAAAGGACTGAGAAGAAAAACTTTCGTGCATGCTTGCGTCGCCACTGGTCTTCAATACTACCTCTTTTGGAGGTTCTTCAATTAGAGCTGAGGAGCATTGCAAACATAGAAGGAAAAACCAACAACATCACATTAACGAACAAAGTCATGCGGTTCTCTGTGGTTAATTTTACAGAAATGAAGAGACAGCATACATTGCTTTCAACGGCAAAATGCAGTGGAGTATAAAATTGTTTTCAATCATTTGGTTCAAGATGTCTAAGTCACAAACAGTAATTTAGAAAGGAAACAAGTAGGCAATGGAAGGTACTGGTATGTATGAGCTTGAAGGAAAAACATACATACTTAAGAAAAAACAGGTTATCACACTCTGTTTATTAGAACCATTAGACGTTAGAATTAGACACTGAGAAATTGTGTGTTCAGTTCATGTTTGTAGAAGTTGTGAAGCATTTCCAAGTTCTTACAAACATGGAATAGTAAAGTCTGTATTTCACTGCATTGTTCTGTAGTTATAAAAGGCAACAGAAAAGCTAAATCACTGCAGCTTTGCCTTAAACCCAAACACAGTCATACAAGCAAATCATAGCCACCCCTTGATGCTAGGAGCTGGGATATGGTACAACCAATAAAATACTAAACCCAGTTCAGTCAAGTTGCCATAAAAAATTTTAATTGCGGAATTTCTTTGTTTTATCGGAACAGATTCTGCTAGTAAATGACGAAACAGTAATTACCAGCACCAAGGGTTTAACATACTTATCCTAGAATGAATGCTCAAATACTCATAGCTTTCTCTTAACATGCATCTGTTGATATAATAAAGCACGTATGTGCTCCTCTGTGAGTGTTAAAAAGATTTATAATGCTGTTTTAGTTCTGTATATATAAAATACAACAGAAAAATCAACTTGTTAAAATACCTAAGTCAACATTATCAGTTACTTTTATCATAAGTCATTTTAGTAGACACATTACAGCAAGAAGTTGTGATTATTCTGAACACAAGACCTGGAGAACAAACTTACGGAGTACAGTCAAAGATGCTGTGGCAGAGCACTGCCCATGGTAATTTTTTGCCTTGACTGTGTATTTTCCAGTGTCACTCACTGCTGCATTTCGAATCTCAAGAGAATATATATTTTTAGAGCGAGTTACTCTGATATGCGATGAAACTGCAATCTGAGGAAGGAAAAAACCCGATTTAATTAAGATCAGGTTTATGAATAATTCTATTTTTTCAAGTAAATATATTAAATGATTACTTACAGGCTGATTATTCTTTAACCACTCAATTTCAGGAGAAGGATCCCCAGAAACTTCACAGGTGAACAACACGTCTTGTCCTTCGTTGACATTTTGAGACTTAGGCTGCATGATGAATGCTGGTTCATTGGAGCGCTCTTTAGAGAAGGTCAGAACATACTGGCATTTAATAATGCCTTCATCAGTTTTACCCTCACAGGTGAGTATACCTTCTTCTTTACTACTGGCCTTTTTGATAGTTAGTGTGTGATCACTTCCAGAAACACCGTATCTGTAATCCTCTGAATTTCTCAGCTCCATTCCATTCAGCACCCATTTTACTTCAGAGGCACCGGGAATGTTGGCCTTCAACGTCACTTTCTGCCCTTCAGATACTGTCATTTTAGTTGAAGAAGCTTTAATTTCTGCTTTCACTTGCTTGACATCTTCAGTAACAACTGACTTTTGAATGACTTCTTGAACTGCGGATTTCTCTTCAGTTGCCACTACTTTTTTCTTTTGGGTAGAAACTGTAAGCAACTCATCTTCTTTCTGAACTGATTTATGAGATTCAGATACACTTCTTACCTGGGAATGGATATTTTTAAATACTTGGCCAGTGAACTGGAAGTTAGTTTTTGAAACACCTCCTTCCCCAATAATTTCACAGGTGTATTCTCCTTTATCAGATTCCATGAGCTCATGGATTTTGAGCTCATAAGTGCCATCTGCTGAATAATGAAACTTGAAATGATGGTCTTCTTTCAGTTTTTTACCATCCTTATACCAAGCCACTTCTCTGACACTTAAAACATTGCTTTCAACTGCACAGGATAACTTTACCTTATCTCCAAGAGCTTCTGCTTTCAGATGCTGTTTTATCTTTGGTGGAGAAGCAGCTGGTAATTGTACTTTTTCTGTTGGTACTGTTTTGTCTCCAGGTGGTGACTTAGCTTTAGGGGGACTGCTGATGGGTTCAGGAGATTTCACTCGTTTAGGAGACTTAACTGGCTCTGGAGACTTTACACGAGGCTCAGGAGATTTGATCCTTGGAGGTGATGTAATTGTTTTCTCAGGAATTTTTGTTCTTTGAATGGTCAAAGTAAAATGCGCTTCCTGTCTTCCTTCAGAGTTTTCCACTACAACAGTGTAACTCCCTTCATCTGACATCTGGACTGAAGAAATTTCAAAGGTAGACTTGTACTGTGTTCGTGTTACTTGGAAGCGCCTTGAAGAAACAATGGGTTGACCTGCACGGAACCAGGTTATTGTTGGTGCTGGTTCACCATCAACATCACAGGAAAATCTCGCAGTCTCCCCTTCAGAAACTGTGATTGATCGTGGCTTTGTAAGGATTGTTGCTGGTAGAGTGCTTTTAAACGCCTTGTGTACAGTCCTTTCTTCCAATGATTTTTCTTCAGCTGCAGTGACTTTTTCTTCAGAAGCAGCGTAGTGTTCATAGGATAAAAGTGATTCTCTTGTTGCTGACATTTCTGATTTGACCTCTCTTACTGAGGAACTTGCTTCTGTAGCAGATGCTTTCTTAAATGAGGAGATTGCATATGCCTCTGTTTTTGTCAAGTCAGGTAAAATTGCCCTTGGTACTTCTTCATCTCTCCTCTGGGAAGAGTATGTAGTGTAATCTCCTCCAGTAACATCCAGCGTTGCATAATCAGAACATTCTCCTTTGTAGTTTGTGCATACAGCCCGGTACGTTCCACTGTCATCAATGTGGCAGTCAAGAATCTCTAGAGTTAACACACCACTGGTATTAGTAAAGTGTATCTTACTGCTCTCCTGGAGCTCAATGCCATTATGGTACCATTTCACTTCAGCAGTTGGTTTTGACTGGACATTTAGAATAAACCTGGTATTATGGCCGCACGGTACCCGGTGTGAACGCATTCTCAGAGTAATGCGAGGAGCATGGTCAAGGGTGAAAGGTTGCTGGGTCAGAACTTCATATTTCCTTTCCATAGTTTTTTGAGTTTTCAAAGCAGATTTCATAGACTCATATCTAGAAAATATATCAAATCTTGCCATCCTCTCAAACCGTGAGAGAGATCTTTCACTAGAAACTGGGCTAGGTGAGCGTGGTCGAGTTCTCTCTGGTGTTGGGGATCTTCTCTCACTTTCTTCAGGAGGCCGTGAGCGAGGTCGAATTAATTCAGATACAGGACGCATCAACTCAATGTAAGTTGGAGAAAGGGATCTTCTTCTCCTTAATAGTCTAGAGGGAGGTGAAAATTCCCTGTGAACATGTTGTACCATTTCTATTTCTTCTTCTTCTTCTGATGCGATCTCAGTTATTTCTCTTTCCCTCCTTCTCCTGAGTCTACTCTTTTCTTCTTCTGCCATATATTTGAGCTCACTCTTGTATTCAGAGAGTCGTTGAGCAGTGCCAACAGGACGGAGCAATTCTTCATCCTCCCTCTCATCCATTATTCTTTGCTTTTGTTTAGGTGGTCTGTAGGCAGCCCTGTCATGGCGTTGACGAAGTTCTGCATAGCTTGCACTGGTCTCAGCTTTAGTTGGGATGTGATAGCTTGAATACCTCAGCTCTCTTTTTCTTTCTTCCTCTGAACTGACCTGTGCTCCTGCAGTAGAATACCGAAGGGCAGAGAGTTCAAAGCGTGGGGGGCTTCTACTTGGTGGGGAAGCAGAAAAGCCTAACTCCAGCTCTTCTTCAAGGCGCAGTCTTTCCTCTTCAGTTCTCTTCATGGCTAAGTAGTCGTCTATAGGCATAAGCAATTCCTCATCAGACAAGTCGCCAAGCGATCGCCTCCTTGGCCTATAGTAATATTCATACTCTGGAGATGGGGTACGCCGACGGGCTGGCCTCACAATTTCAAGATCATCTTGTGTTAGCTTTGGTATGCGCCACTTAGGCTTGTACTGGTCAGAAATACGTGGCAGTGGCATCACGTAAAATTGTTCCCACCTGGAAAGACGTATGCGTTTCTGGCGTTTCTGAACAGTCCTCTCAAGTTTTCCTGGCATTTCATACTGGTCTCGCAGCCTCTTGTACCACTTCATGTCTGACAGAGGCACATAGTGTTTAATATTCTGATCTTCCTCAAGAGCAGCATGTTTGCGAGGCTCTGGGACCTCGTATGGCATGCGAAGTCTTCTTTCCTCCTTCTTTTCTTCTTCTTTCTTAATTTCATATTCACCTTTGACAGTCTTCGAGCTAACAGCTGGTTTATATAAAATAGCAGCTTCTCTGAGAGCCTCTTGTGCAGTTTGTGTCAGTGGAACAGCTTCAACCCCAGCAAGGATTTCTGCCATTCGTAGGGTCTTGTCAATTTGCCTTTGTACATGCTTCTCCCGCTCTTCTTCAGTCTTGTACTCACGCTTGACATATTTCAAGCGTTCAACTTTTAGATAAGCCTGACAGCTTGTAGATCCAGCACTGTTAGTAGCTGTAACTCTGTAATAGCCACTGTCTTCTGGTAAAGTATCTCTGATATGCAAAGCATAATAATCTAAACCTTCATGAATTATATCAAAGTTGGGACCAAAGGATAGAGGTTGACCATCTTTCTCCCATTTCAGCGTTGGTTTTGGTACACCAGATACCCTGATCTCAAAACGGACACTTTGGCCTTCTTGACATTCAGCATTTGCCAGCAGTCTTTTAAACATTGGCCTGAGTGTGGCATCTGCTGGAGGTGGGTGTGGAATCACAGTCAGCTTAGCTTTGCAGCTGTCTTCACCAAATCTATTGCGTGCCACTATACTGTATTCAGCATCATCCTCTTCAGTGACATTATTGATGACTAGTTGATAAAGACCCTTGTCTGATTCAAAAGTATACTTCCTGTCATCATCACCAGGTTTGATTTTCTGGCCTGATTTGAACCATGTTAAGCGAGGTTCTGGGTGAACTGTTATAGTGACTCCAAACCTGACATTTTCTCCGACATATGCAGTGCGGTTGTACAAAGGCAGAGTAAATTCTGGTGGATGCTCTAGTAGTCTCATAGTATCAACCCGTCGTTTCACTTTTCTAACAGTTCTGCATCTGTAGTGCTCAGAAATTTCCCTCACACCTTTAACAAAAAGTTCTGCATAAGAGCTGTCTTCACCATAGTCATTTACTACTTTGCATCTGTAGGTACCATCATCTGATTTAGAAACATCTTTGACATACATGGTTGCCACGCCTTCTTCATATTTAATTTCATATTTCTCATTGCTTTCTAATTGTCTCATGCCAAAGTACCATGTGACTTGTGTGGACTCATCATAGTTTTCAATCGTGCATACATATTTGGCGTGCCCTCCTTCTTCTGCAACATTATGCTTTATCTGCCCAGCAATAGGCCCAATGTCTATTGGAGCAACTTTGACTTTAGCAACTGTTATGCCTTTCTGGGATCTAATTGCGCCTCCACAGGAAATGCGGGCTACTGACACAACTGTGTTCCACTCCTTCTTTACTAGAGTTTGGTAGTAACGCCTGTGCCTCAGGGTCTTGATGGCTTTAGTGCTGGTCTTCTCTGTCTGCTGTTTTAGCCACACATGATTAAGAGCTTCAGCAGCTGTCATCCGAGATTTTCTTTCTTTTACTAGTAGACGATCAATGAAGTCCATGGCCTCGACGCTTATGTCTTTGAATGCTTCATCATCAAAGCTGTATTCAGCATTTAGAATATTCTCAATAACTTGTTGGTTGGTTTCAGCAATGAAAGGATTAAGGCCACTGAGAAGTATGTATGTTAGAGCACCAACTGACCACATGTCAGTAGCTGTGCTGACCAAATCATGGTGATGTACTTCAGGTGCATAATATTCAGGGGCAGTGAACTGGAGTCTAAAGCTGTCTCCAGGCCTCAATTGTCTGGCTTGACCAAATTCAACAATTTTAACTACAGAGCTTCTTCTTGTGAAGTAAATAATATTGTCTGGTTTAATATCAAAATGTCCAATGCTATTGCGATGTAAAAATTCTAGTGCATCACAGACCTGGCGCACATAACTTACTATTTCTCTTTCATTAAGTTCAAATGAAGGTGTGCTGATTCTTTCAAAGATGTCAACTCCAGAAATGAATTCAAATATCATGACCAGTTCTTCTAGGCTCTCAAATGATTCATGAAGATACAGGATATTTTGGTGCCTAGCAATGTTTAGAATGGAAATTTCTTTCTTTACCAAAACTTGGTCAGCGCCCTTTACTTTGACAAACTTGGCCAGGTAAGTCTTTTTTGAAACTGCCTCAACACAGCGGTGTGCAATGCCAAATTGCCCACGTCCAAGCTCTTCTGCGATCATATATTTGTCATATAGTTCTTTTGTAGAACAGTGAGCTGCTTTAGCTGTTGTGACTTCTCTGGTCTCATCAACTTCTTCATCATAGTTCATTACTCTAGTCTTATCTTCCTTTGTTACAACTGGATCAGTGGGTTCAGAAGGCTGACTTTGGCCAAACTTGTTTTCTGCAATTACACGGAACTGGTAGGTGGTCTTGCCAAATAGGTTCACCACTGTGTATCGTGTATCACGAGCTTGTGCAACACGAATCCATCGCTCTGCTGTTGTAGCACGTTTCTCAACAGTGTAGTTTATGATCCTGCTTCCACCATCTGTAGCTGGTTCATTCCAGGTTAAGTTGACTGAATCCCTTGAAATGTCAGTTACCTTTAGACCTCTTGGTGGATCAGGCACATCAGCCACATCTAATTCAACTGTTTTTTGATCGATTCCAAATCTGTTTTTGGCACAAACGATGTAAAATCCTGCATCTTTTCTGTCAACACCATTTGGGAAAACAAGAGATGTGAATGATCGCGTAACAATGACTTGGTAGTGTCCATTAGTATCAATGAGATCTTGTCCCTTCTGCCATGTGATCACGGGGGTAGGCTTGCCACTGAATGGAATCTTGATGCTCACTACTTCCCCTCGGAGGGCATGAACAGCTCCCATGCCTTCCAGGTTTTTGGGCAAGTGAATCTTTGCAGGAACTGCAATAGAAAGAGGAAGAGAAAACAACATGTGACCAAAAGCACATGAGAAGAGTACCTATAGTCTAAATATTCAAAGCTGAAAAAGAATTTGTCTTATTAAGACCCTTCATTCACCTTCAACATCCAAAGAGGCAGTGCCAGACACAGATCCTCCTTGGTTGGTAGCTCTAACTTGATATACTGTGGCATCATCATCTGTTACATTTGTGATGACCAGCTGGTAATATCCACCCTTGAATTCCTGTATCTTGATCTTTTCCCCATCTGGCATAATTTCTTTGCCCTGTCTGTACCACTTGACAATTGGCTTAGGATGACCGGTGACTTTGCAGACAAACGTGGCGTTAGCTTGGAATTTCACATTCAGATTCCGTAGTTCTTCCTTGAAATGTGGAGCTTTAATGGGTACATCAGATTTTGGAATGACTGGTTGGGATACCTCACTCCACTCACTTTCACCACCAAGGTTTTCACATTTTACACGGAACTCATATTCAAGACCTTCAATAAGATCTTTCACAGAGTAGACTGTTTCACGGATTTCATCTGTTGTTACAGAAATCCACTTGTTTTGTTTTTTCTCACGCTTCTCAAGATAATAAGTTCTAATCTTTGCACCGCCGTCACTTGCAGGTGGCTTCCATGAGACAACACAGGAATCCTTTGTGATAGCACTTGCTACTGGCTGGCCAGGTTGCCCTGGTTTTTCTGTAAAGAATAAAAAAGTTCAAAAATTGTAGTGAGCTTGCCTTACTAATTAAATATAGGATGTGCTGGTTTGACTGGGGTAGAGTAAATTTTCTTCCCAGTGGCTGGCATGGGGCTGTGTTTTGGATTTGTGCTGAACACAGGGTTGATAATATAGAGGCATTTTTGTTATTGCTGAGCAGGGCTTACATAGGGCCAAAGCATTTTCTGCTTTCTGTACTGCCACACTGGCAAGGAAGTTGGGAGCTGGGAGTGCATGGCAGAATGGGAGGAGACACAGCCGGGACAGGTGACACCAGCTGACCAAAGGGATATTCCAGACCATATGACATCATGTTCACCTGCCTGCCCATGGGGAGCAGTGAGCTCATGTCTTCTTTTGCTTTGCTTTGCTTGTGTGCACGGCTTTTGCTTTCCCTATTAAATTGTCTTTATCTCAACCCACAGATTCTCTAGCTTTTTACCCTTCCAGTTCTCTCCCTGATCCAGCTGGTGGGGGAGTGAGCAAGCAGCTGCGTGGAGTTTGGCTGCTGGCATACAGGAAATGATACTTTGGCCTCCACTTACCAAATGGAGGCTTTATGAAAACCACTGATGAGACCTCCAGTGCTTCACTAATGCCATATGTATTCTGAGCAGAAACACGGAAATAATAGCCTGCATTTTCCGTTAGGTTAACAATTCTACAGGTTGTGCCTGAAATGCTTGAAGATACAAGCTGCCATTCTGTTCCTTCCTTGGCTTCACGTTTCTCTATGATGTAGTTGGTTATCATAGCACCTCCATCATCCTCTGGTGGTTTCCAGCTTATCACCACAGAATTCTTCAGTATAGACTCTATAACAATTGGCCCTAGTGGTTTGTCTGGTTTATCTGTACAAGAAAAAGCACAACATTTTTAGTTCTTTTTCCAATCAATATTTGAGAAAATATTCTTCAAAAATACTGAAAATAAAATTAATTACCTTGTATTTCCACATTAAGTACAGTGTCAACCGTTCCAAATGTGTTACTGAGTTGTACTTTATACTTCCCAGCATGAGTCTTGTGCTGGACATTCTTAATAGCAAGATGAGTATAATGTTCTGTGTTCTCAATAGTAACCGTTTCTGATCCTCTTAAAGGTTTGTTGCCGTGGAACCAGGTTATTGCTGGTACTGGTCGGCCAATATACACAACATGAAGGCGGAGGGTGCCACCTGCACCTGCATAGTATTTTTCTTTCAATGGGAAGCCAGGGTGGAACTGGGGAGGAGCCTGCAATAATAGTTTGCCACTAGTTTCAATTTCTCCGACGTCATTGGTAGCCATACAAGTGTAGAGACCTTCATCCTCTTGTTCATCTGTCAGTACTGTCAGTGTATGATTGCGTCCATCAGATGACATTTTGTATTTTCGGCTTTGCACCAGTTCTTTGCCGAAGCGGTACCATTTAATATCAGGCAAGGGTCTCCCAACAATCTGGCATGTGAGCTGAGCCGCCTCACCCAGTTTAGTTGTAACATCCTGCATTTCTTTTTTGATGGCAGGTGCTTCTCCAGCTATGACAAAGAAAATCATGAAAATAATGATGATTATTATCAAATTTTTCTCTCATAATGTATTACTGGAAATTAATTTTCATTTATACTTCTTCTTCTTAAACCTGAAAGACTGTTCTTTAGAACAGTCATGTTGGCAAATAACATGTAAAACAAATAGGCAGCATGTTAAGTGCAGCACCATGGTTTACGAGACACAGAAAATCACAACAATATCATAGCAAATGTGACAATATGTTTTTTGCTTACATGTTAATTTAGTTTTCACTGCCATAGCAGTCCTCCGTGGTCTGCTGAGGCCAGTCTGATTTTCTGCAAAAACACGGAACTCATATTCTGTAGCCTCTAGTAAACCTCCTACTGTAAACTGCCTGTCCTTGATGCGTTCCTTATTGCATTTTTTCCAGGTGCTTTCTCCAGACTGGCGATATTCAACCCAGTAGCCAAGGATCTCTTTGCCACCATCACTTTCCGGTCGTTCCCATTCTAATGTAATGCTGTCCTTAGATATAGAAGTGATCTCAATTTCTCCCGGTTGGCTTGGTTTGTCTGAAAATTAAAAGAGATACAGAAAAGAAATTTCTCTCTAAATGCCACAAAGTTGCTCTTCACAAGATCTGTTAATGCAGACGTTTTCTTACCAAATGGATCCTTGCATACAACTGGTTCAGAAGCAGGACTTGCTTCACTTTCACCAATGTCATTTTGAGCAATGATACGGAATTGATATTCAGCATCTGGAACAAGTCCTGTGACTGTGTACATTGTAGTAGTAATCTGTGTCTTATTATGCCGGACCCATTTTTCTGTAGATGTCTCTTTACGTTCAATGTAGTAGCCAGTTACACGAGAACCACCATCATCTTTAGGTCTGGACCAGGACAAGTTGACAGAACTCTTTGTAACATCAAGCACTTCAGGTGGATTGTTTGGAGGCTCTGGAGGATCTATTAATAATAATAGCAAAAATAATAGAAACAATAGTGACATAGCATTAAAACTTTTGCATTTATTGTTGCACTTTTAGATCATAATGTAGTAACTAATTTTCTGTTTGTTTGTTTGTTTGTTTGTTTTAAGTCTAAGAAGGAACTTACTTAGAGGTGTCTTTGGTACTGCTGGTTCTTCAGATTTGAGAGATTTGCTAATGCCGAAATGGTTTTCAGCAGAAACACGGAAGTGATATTCCACATTTTCTTTGAGCCCTTTCACCACCAGTGATGTCCCTTTCACTCTGGAGTCAACGGTGTACCAGGCAGTCTTTGGTACTTCTCTTCTCTCAACAATATAACCTAGGATATCTGCACCACCATCATCTGTAGGAGGTCTCCAGCTTACTCTGACAGAACGAGCTTGTATATCATCATACTCCAGTGGCCCTTCTGGAGGATTTGGAATGCCAATCACTCTGACTTTAATATACACAGCTTTTTTGCCACACTTATTTTCAAGTGCCAAATCATAGGTGCCTGAATCTTCTCTTTCTGCATCTTTGATCACAAGTTCTGTGTGAGTCTCAGAAGTCGCAATCATGGCCCTCTTGCTGATGTCCTGTCCTTCTTTTGTCCATTTGCATACTGGGATGGGCTTGCCCTTAATGGGTATTGTAAGCCTGATTACTCCACCTTGTCTCACCATGAGACCTTCTTGGTATTTTTCATCAAGTTCATAGTCAGGATATTCTGTAAACAAAATTGAGATGTCATGCTATGTCTGTTTTACAGATAATATCATACCTGTTTTAGGCAAATATTTTTTTAGGACAACTTTCAACAGAATTTAAGGCTTGAAGTGTCTTACCAAGCATTTCTGTTATTTTGACTGTTCCTGGCACTTCAGCAGGTTCTCCTGGCCCACCAGCATTACAGGCTAGCACACGGAATCTGTACTCTGCACCCTGGGGGAGATGTGTCAAGGTGTATTCACGAATCTTGGTTGGCGTAGTATTGCATTTGGTCCATTCAAATTGATCAACCTTCTGCATCTCAATTAAGTAACCAGTAACTTTAGAACCACCTTCATCTTCTGGTGGACTCCAGGCCAGGGAGACAGACGTTCTTGTAGTATCAGTGACTCTTGGATTCTGAGGTTTACCTGGAGGAGCTGGAAGAGAAGACCAGATAGGTTGTAGGGGTTTTTTTTAAATGAATATTTAAAATATTAAACAAATGCTAACTTGCAACATATGATCTGTAATAAGTCTATAATCTATTTATATAGGAAAACTTGAATGAAAGATTTTTACTAATATTTTCTCTGTTTTCTCCGGTTAGAATCTTATTTAATAACACATCCAGATAAATTTCTGAGTTAGAAAAAAGAGTAAATTTTACTAGTGTCATCCCTTTTTGCCATAATGTTCCTAATGTATGTAGGAAAGTACTTACCAATTGGATCTCTGGCAACAGCAGACTTGGAAGGATGGCTGGGTTTCCCAGTGCCTCTGGCATTGATTGCTGTGACTCGGTGTTCATATTCCAATCCTTCGACCAACCCAGTGGAACGGTAACGAGTCATAGTAACTGGGACTTTATTTACACGGATCCATCTATCTGCTCTAACTTCTTTGCGTTCCACGATATAACCAGTGATCTGTGAGTCACCATCATCTTCTGGAGGATACCAAGTTAATGTCATGCCATCTCGAGAGATATCAAACACTTCTGGAGTGCCAGGAGGACCAGGAATACCTGTAAAACAGGACACAGAATTAGTGAAGAAATCAAATTATTTCTTTGATTATCTTTTTATCAGCAGATATCCTAAGTACTTTACAAATTAGGTCAGCAAAATACTCCTGGCTTTGTAATGGGGTAAAGCAATTTTTCAAGACTAATAGTAGACATGAGCAGAAAATCCAAGTTTGCGATTCACATTTTGTGCAGTTCATCTATCTACATAGATTTATGAATGGCATTTTTCACCAGAAATATAACAAGATTACTGTGCATCAGACGGTAGCATTTTACTTGGCAAAAGGAAGTAGCAACATCCAAAAAAATATAATCTATGCATGGGTATATAAGCCCATTTAAATATATATTTTTATTTTTAAAGTAGAGAATAAACAGAATTTCTGACTTACGGATTCTGCTCTTGCATTCTATAATTTCAGACTGTAGGTAAGATCCGATTCCAAAGCGGTTTGTAGCAGCTACACGGAACACGTATTCTGCACCTTCAACAAGTCTGGTGAACTTAAATGTTGTTCTAGTTACTGACTCTGAAACTGGCAGCCATCCAGGACGGTGAGCGTCACGCTGTTCTACCACATATCCACTAAGGGTAGCTCCACCATCCAGTTCAGGTGGATCCCAGGAGATGGTTACATAATTTGAATCAACTTCATCAATTCGGATAGGTCCAGTAGGTGGTCCAGGTTTGTCTAGGAATTAAAAAAGAAAATTAAAAAACAAGTGGAAAAAAGGAATCATATTGCTCATGTAAAAGTTCAAAGTTCAAATGGAGAATGATCATGGACATTTATTTTAATGAATTCTTACCAAGGATTATAACCTTTAGTGTATCGGTAACTGTTCCAGTTGTGTTCTTCAGTTCAAGTGTATACTCTCCCGTGTCATGTATGGTGGTCTCACGCACAGTTAATTTAGTCATTTTGGCAACAGTCTCCACTTTAATGCGTTCTGATTCTTTTAGTTTAGAACCAGCAAAGAACCAAGATGCAGTTGGAGGTGGTCGTCCTTCAATTGGAATGGCTAACTCAATGGGCTTGCCGGCAGGTACGTGAATTGTCTTCTGAGGTATTCCAGCAAAGTCAATTGTTGGTAGAACTAAGAAAAGAAATTAATTTATATTAAATTTATATTAAATTGATTTTAAATACTTGTTTTATAAATATTCATTTGGTGTAAGCTTCACCCTATTATTTGCAACAATGGACACCTACCTTTTTGGTCTTGGACTGTTACTGCAGTGACAGTCTCTCGTGGTTCTGACACGCCTTTCTGATTCTGTGCTCTGACCCTGAACAAGTACTGTTCGCCTTCATTGAGAGAGATAATTGTATGTTCGTAGACAGTAGGCTTCAGTGTCACTACCTTCAACCATCTTTCTGTTCCAGCTTTGCTGGCCTCAATGACATAGCCTGTCAATCTGCTGCCACCATCATGGAGTGGTTTCTCCCATGCAAGAGTAACAGTTGATTTAGTGGTGTCAATCACTTCGAGTTTTTGTGGTACCATGGGGACATCAGATACTAGTACTGCATCAGATGTTTCACAAGCTTCACCAATGCCATAAATGTTTTCTGGAAGTACTCTGAAATAATACAAAGCTCCTTCTAGAAGTCCAGTAACTCTATAAAATGTTTTGCTGCATTTGGTAGTCACAGTCTTGTAAGCTCTCATGGAAGCTTCACGTTTCTCAATTATGTAATTGTTGACTGGGGCTCCACCGTCAATGTTTGGAATATCCCAAGTAAGTGTCACAGAATCTTTTGATGCTTCCTTAACTTTCACTGAAGATGGTGGACCAGGTGTATCTAAAACAAAAAACCCAACAAACATTTTTTTTTCTTTTGGATCCTTTCATTTTACAGTCAATGACTGCTTCTGCATATAACAAAAATTCTGTGATTTGATTTAGAAACTAGCACAGCTTCAGACACAATGTATTTTTCTTTGTTTCTCTGACTTCTCAAACATGTTCTTTAAACTTCTCATATTATTTAAACTGCAAACTTCCTTTGGAATTCAATGACACTTATTCCAGAACAATGAGCACGAAGAGTGGTGGAATGCCCATATAAAATTGTAGCAGTACTTACCATACACTTTCACAGAAATAGTTGCAGATTTTTTTCCTGATTGATTTTCAGCCTCGATGATGTATTTTCCAGCATCATACCGATTAACTTTGTCCACAATAAGCAGAGTGTAGCTGTCTGTAGTGTCAATAATAGCTCGACTTACAAGGTCAATACCCTGCTTGCTCCATGTGATTACAGGAGCAGGTCTGCCAGATACAGAGACCATCAGGCGGAGGGAACCACCAGCTCTGACTGTAACTGTCTTCTTCAGATCATCAGCAAGCTCAAGCTCAGGTATTTCTGATGAAGGGTATAAGAAACATGGAATTAATTATTCTTTTAGTAGTTCTAAAGGAAAACATAGTTATTCCTCAAAATGGACAGTAAATTTTCAAATTACCTATTCTTTCCACAGGTTCTATTTCTGCTGATGATTCACTAAATTCACTCATACCATTCACATTTGTAGCAGCAACTCTGAATTGGTATTTCTGGTTTGTTTTAAGACCAGTCACGGTGAACTCAGCATTCCTCAGAGTGGCGGTTGTATGTGGTCGATACCACTGTTCACTACCTTCTTCTTTCATCTCAAGAACATAGCCTAAGATGTCAGCACCACCATCATATGTGGGCTTTGACCATGCTAAACTTATGCTGTGCTTAGTAGTATCCACAACTCTTGGAACTGAAGGTGATGCAGGGGTATCTTTGAAAAAGAAGAAAATACGTTTCACATTGGTGCAGATAACATTTTATAGTCAAAAAATATTTTCAAACAGCTAACTCTGGGAAATGTATTTAAGATGAAGTATAACTCTTTTTAAGTTTACTCTTATACTAACTAGCTCTGTGACTTTTTATGTGGTTATGAATTTCTTATTTGAAGAGTCAATGTGAGTTTATACTCAAATATTATAAATAAATATTAAAATATGTTTTAAATATGGTAACTTACATGTTGGTTCTTTACATAACATGTACTGTGAAGCTTCACTAGGTTCACTGTTTCCAGCAGCATTCACTGCAGTGACACGGAATTGGTACTGGCACCCTTCCATGAGACCAGTGACTTTCAGTCTGGTATCATAAATGGTGTAATCTCTGTTCACTCGCGTCCAGCGCAGACTTTTCTTTTCACGTTTGTCCACCAGATAGTCCTTAATCTCACTGCCACCATCTGATTCTGGTTTTGACCACTGAATAATGATATGTTCCTTGCCGACACTCACTTCTTCAGGAGCACCAGGCTGTGTTGGAATAGCTATTTTTTTTAAAGGTGAAAAAAAATATTATTTAGCACGTTGTTTATCTATGGGAACTATTTTTACAAATTCTGATACTGAATGGAAGGTAGTAACACTCACTGAAAGCATTCCTGGCAATCACAGGTTCTGATTCAAGTGGAACACCTGGTCCATATTTGTTGACAGCTCTCACACGGAAGATGTATTCATTATTTTTAATAAGTTTTGTTACCACAGTGGATAAAGTCTGGCATTCAGCCTCAACGATAACCCAGTGAAGTCTGCTGGTTTCACGCCTTTCTATGATATAGTGAGTGATTTCTGCACCCCCGTCTTCCTCAGGAATGTTCCATGCCAGAGTACATTTCTCTTCTGTTACTCTGCTAATCATGATTTTGCCTGCACATGGACCTGGTGAATCTGCGTAGGGATCAAAATAAGTGTTGTAATTAGTGGCTAAGGAAAAGCATCTCAGTCTTATTTAAAAGAACGTGGGGTTTTTAGTATACTAAGTATGAATATTAATCATGGGATACATACCAAGCACTTTGACGAGAACAGAAAGTTGTTTCATTCCACTGGCATTTTTAACTGTTAGGGTATATTTTCCACTATCACTTCTGTCACAGAACTTGATAATTGCAATAGCTCGTTTGCTGGTGTATTGCAGAGATATCTTTTCACATAGCTCCAGTTCCCTGTCACCTTTGGACCAGAAGACTTTTGGTTCTGGTTTCCCACCAACAGCTGCATCAAGAACAAGATCCGATCCAGCCCTAATGCTCAAAACTTCTCCCTGCAGTCTGGCATCAAGTTCGGCCTTTGGTGGTGCTGGAAAGAGAGATTTGAAAAAAAATTACATGACAGTACTAAAAATAGGACATTATGTTTTTAATTGTTCCAAGTGAATATTTCTTACAGTATTCGTCTTTGCAAATGACAGCACCAGTTGATTCAGATCCTTTGCTAATCACACCAGCAGCATTCTTTGCTAGTACACGGAATTCATAGGCTTCATCTTCACCAAGAGCTGTCACCGTAAAAAAGTTTTCGGAGACAATGGTATAATTGCATTTCAGCCAGCGTCCATCACCAGATTCATTATATGGTTTGCGCTCTATAATATATCCGATAATTTTGCTTCCACCATCATAAAGTGGGGGTGACCAGCTCAGTGACACTGAAGATCTGGTGACGTCTGTTACTTCTGGTCTTCCTGGTGGATCTGGAGGAATAAAACAGAAAAAATGAGAAATGCAATTCTATTTTAGTTTAAGTAACAATGTAACTGCAAAAGTAGTACTTACCAACTGGATTTTGAGCCACTACAGGTCTGGAAGCTTCACTAGCTTTGCTAACACCTGCAGCATTTAGAGCATAGGTTCTGAACTGATATTCTAGGCCTTCTACCAACCCTGTGACTTTGTAGTTGCATTCACAGCATGGCACTTTGTTCTCTTTCACCCAAAGAATGGTATTGCGCTCCTTCTTTTCCACCCAATATCCAATGACTTTGCTGCCACCATCATGATAGGGTTCCTCCCAGCGAATGGCCATGGCAGTGGCAGACACAGAATAGACTTCTGGCCTTGAAGGTGGGCTTGGTGGGACTAAACACAAAAAAGATGGGGAGGAAAATATTAGTAATTAGAAATTCCACAGTCAGAGAAAAGAACAAATTTTGAGGAGTGTCTCACTTACCAAATGGATGCTCAGCAACTACTGTTTTTGATTCAAGCGGCTTGCTGACACCAAATCTATTTTCTGAGCTTACTCGGAAACTGTACTCTTGGTATTTTGTGAGATGAGTGACTTTAATCTGTGTTCGTTTCACACTGGAGTTTACCAGCTGCCATGCTGTTGTGCCAGACTCGCGTTTCTCTACAATATAGTTTGTAATGTCACTGCCACCATCATCTTCAGGTTCTTTCCAGGTCAACACACAGGACTCAGCAGAGACAGAAGATATTTCAATTGGGCCAGTGACAGGACCTGGTCTTCCTATGACTACCACTGTGACAGCAAATGTTTTCACACCAGCAGTGTTTTCAAGTGTAAGGTAGTATTTACCAGAGTCACCTCTCATACTGTCCTTTACAGTCAGTATGGTTCTGTCTTTTGTTGTCTTGATAGTCACTCTCTCAGTTTCCTTCAACCTCATCTCCTCAAGTTTCCATGTCACTTTTGGAGTTGGGCGCCCACTGATTGGTATATCAATAGTAAATGTGCTTCCAGCCTTGCATGTTATGAGCTGTCTGCTTATATCACTGAGATCTGCTGTTGGTTCAATTTGTGGCTCCTTAACAATAACAGAAGAGAAAGCTTCCCTTGGCTCACTGTAGCCGGCATCATTCTTTGCCTTCACCCGGAACTCATATTCAGTGTTCTCCACAAGGCCTTCAACAGTGAAAGTAAGTTGCTTGGTTTGTCCAGCTCCAATCCAGGAGTCAGATCCTTTTTGTTTCATTTCAAGAAGGTATCCAGTAATACGGCTACCGCCATCATGATCAGGTTTAAGCCAAGCTAAAACTACAGAAGATTTGGTTGTATCAACAATATCTAGTCTCTTAGGTGGAGCAGGTTCTTCTGTGGCTACAACCGGTTCTGTTAATTCACAAGGTTCACCTACACCATATTCATTTTCTGCTGACACTCGGTAGTAATATGGCACACCTTCTGCCAGATCCGTGACCTTAAAGATCTGTCGAGTGCATTTTGAACTCACTACTTGCCAGCTACGACGACTTGCTTCACGTTTTTCCACAACATAGTGATGGATACGAGAACCTCCATCCAGAACAGGAGCATCCCACATTAAAGTAATAGATCCTCGAGTCACATCTTTAAATGTAATAGGACCTGGTGGACCAGGTGTGTCCAAAACCTTGACAGTAAATGTAATAGACTTACTTCCACTGTTGTTTTCCACAGTAAAGACATACTTGCCAGCATCATTTCTATTGCATTCCTCCACAGTCAATGTGCTGAAGGAATCAGTTGTTTGAATGTCAGCACGCAAGCTGAGATTAGCATCTGCTTTGGACCACACTGCAGTAGGAACAGGCCTTCCAGAGAAGGCAATAAATAGACGAATGCTTGCACCTGCTCTTACAATATGAGTCTGCTTGAAGTTTGCATCAATATCAATTTCAGGTGCAGAAAGCCTGTCCACGGTTTGGACTGAAGCAGGAACTTCACAACTCTCTCCTTTGCCAGCGCCGTTCACAGCACTAACTCTGAATTTATAGTGTTCTCCTGCCTCCAAATCTACAACAGTATATTTAGTAGCGATAACAGTCTCTGCATTGACTTTCTGCCATGCTTCAAGGTCAGCTTTGCACATCTCAATGATGTACCCAATTATTTCCATGCCTCCATCAAAAACTGGCTTTGTCCACTCTAAGCTTACACTAGTCTTTGATGTATCTGTCACCTTTACAACATTAGGAGCACTTGGTGGGCTGACTGGTTCTCTACATTTAATCAGCTTTGAAACATCACTTGGAGGTCCAACTCCTGCAGCGTTTTCAGCCATGACATGGAACTCATACTCATTGCCTTCAATAAGGCCAGTTACTCTGTATCTGTTCTCAGTAATGGGCCTCTTACTGGAGACTTTAACCCAGCGCATGCTCTTCTTTTCTCTCCTTTCAAGAATATACTCATTTATCTCGCTTCCACCATCTGACTCCGGTCTTGCCCATGTAAGTGTGATACTGTCTCCTGTTACGTTGGTAGGCTCTGGAGTTCCTGGTGCATCAGGAAGAGCTGAAAAAAAAAAAAAGTCATTAGAAAGACAAGATGGTAACTCCATAGATGTTTGTACAGAATGAGGTGGAAACTTACTGTAAGGTATTTGTGCAATAACTGGATCAGACTCCAATGGTCTGCCAACTCCAAATTTGTTCACTGCAGAGATGCGGAACTGGTACTCATTGCCCTTAATTAATTTAAGTGCCGTGTAGCTGCAAGCTTCACATTTATCTTCAACTAATGCCCAAGCGATCCTGCTGGTTTCACGTTTTTCAATTATGTAGTGAGAAACAGAAGCACAACCATCATTAGCTGGAGGCTCCCACCATAATGTGACTTTTTCTCCAGTGATGTTTGTGAATCGTATTGGTCCACCAACTTTTCCTGGTGTGTCTGCAATATTAAAGGTTCAGAGTTATAAACTTCCTGACATTAGAATAAAATACTATTTTTAAAAAGCATGCTGAAAGTGTTTGGTATAGTACCTTGTACTCTGATGGTAATATCTTCTCGTTTAGTGCCTGATGCATTTTTGGCTTCTACTGTGTACACTCCACGATGATCCCGGATAGCATCTCTAATGAAGATTGTACTATATCCAATAGCTGTAGTAATTTCTATATTCATTGTTTTCTCTATCTCTTTACCATCCTTAAACCATGTCACTTTAGGTACTGGACGTCCTTTGATTAGAGCTTTAACTCTAATGCTTTCTCCAGCTTTAACAGTAAGGCCTTCAAAGTGCTCAGCACCAAATTCAATTGTTGGAGCAACTAAAAAAGGAAAATATAATTAAATTTGCATGCAGTAAAGTATTTTTCTGGATACTCTTCTAAATGTACAGATTGTAAAAGCTTGTAATATATAGAATTCTTTCACTTAGAAAATGGCATTCTCTAAATAGCAGTTATTATATGAGCTATATACTTATTTTTCCTGTAAGCATCCATAAGTACCTCGTATTAATGATAGATGAAAAATGCTCTTCATATGTGCTGTTAATAGTATGCAAAGCCACCTGAGACCCATTTCAATTTCTAAGTTATTCAATCCATCAGAATATTACAGTTTATGCTTTCTTTCCAATTTTGCTGCTGTTATTTCTGCTTATCCAAGAGAAATGTAGAGTGCCATGCCTTTCAGCAATTGATTATGTATGTCTGCCAGATTTGGCTCTTTAATTTAGACCTTCCCATCTTGGAGTGCAAACATAAATGTTCTGAATTGAATGGAAAGATCTCAGTAACAAGTTCTTTGCCCATTGGCTTCCCATTTCCTGTCAGTACAGCCAGAACTCTATCTGGCTGCAGTACCCAAATACAAGTGTATTAGAAAATAATTCTTACCGTTTTCATCTCTGGTCATGATATAGCCTGAGGACTGTGAAGGTGGGCTGATTGTACCAACAGCATTTCTTGCAAGCACTCTGAATTCATATCGGTCACCTGCACTGAGTCCCGTAACCGTATACTGGCATTCACTGACATCAGTAAAGTTACACCGCAGCCAACGGTCTGTTTTTCCCTGCCGTTTCTCAATGCTGTAAGCCACAATCTTACTGCCTCCGTCACGCAGTGGGGGGGTCCATTTCAGGGTGACTGTTTCCCTGGTGACATCAATGTAATCAGGAGTACCAGGTGGGTCTGAAAGGAAAATAATGAATTATTTTTATTACTGCTTACCATAGTCTACAAGAATAGAATTTTCTTGGATGAGTGATTGATCATTCACTTACCCACTGGAGAGACTGCCAAAGTAAATTTGCTTGGCTCACTAGCTCGGCTTAGACCTGCAGCGTTTTCAGCATATACTTGGAACTGGTAATCCAGGCCCTCAAGCAGTCCAGTAATCCTGTATTCTCTGCTAGATATTAATGCAACATTAACCTTCTGCCACAAAATACTGTTTCTTTCCTTCTTTTCAACGTGGTACCCAGTAATCTCTGAACCACCATCAAAAGCAGGAGCATCCCAAGATATTGTCATTCCATCAGCAGTTACATTGTATACGACAGGCTTGCCTGGGGCACCTGGTGGTCTAAACTGATGCTTTGCCACAACATCTGCTGAGACAAGAGGTGGGCTCACTCCGTATCTATTTTCTGCACGCACTCTAAACTGATATTCAGTGTCTTTAACAAGGTTTGGCACTTTGAAGGTTGTTCTTGCAGCGCTTGAACACACCAGCTTCCAGTTCATTTGTGAGGTTTCTCTCTTCTCAATACTGTATCCAGTAATTTCTCCTCCCCCATCATCCTCAGGAGCTTCCCATGACAAAACTACACTATCTGCTTTGATTTCATCTAGTCTTAAAGGTGCTTTTGGCTTAGATGGAGGACCAAGAGTGATAACAGTAATTGTGAATGATTTTCTGCAGACTACATTATCAAGAATTAAAGTATATTTGCCACCATGCTCCTTTTTCACATTCTTGATGCTTAAGCTTATCTTGTTTTCAGTTTTCTTGAAACGAAGTTGTTCTGTTTCTTTAAGAGGGAGGTTGTCCTTGAGCCAGCTCATTGACGGCTTAGGTTTACCTTTATAGGGCAATTCAATGTGCAGGTTATGTCCAATTCTTACTGAAATCTGTCCTCCAGGAATATCAGAAAGGTCAGCCTCAGGTGTTATTATAAGTTCCTTCACTGTAATGGGTCCAACAGTAACAGAGTCACTCATGCCTTTTTCATTTTTAGCAAAGACTCTGAATTCCATGACAGAAAGCTCTTTAAGTTTTTCAACTACAAATTCACAGCTCTTGCTTGTGCCTGCATATGTCCACTCTTTCTCTTCCTGAAGTTTCTTCTCAATAACATAGTCTGATATAATGCTACCACCATCATAGTCAGGTTTGCTCCACTGCAATGTAACAGAACTCTTTGTAGAGTCTTTCATTGCTAGGTCTTTGACAGGTCCGGGTACATCTGCAGCTTTCACGGGTTCAGATGTCTCGCAAGGTTCTCCCAGTCCAATTTCATTTTCAGCAAGAACACGGAAGAAGAATGCAGTCTTCTCTGACAGGTTAGTTATCTTAAAGGTGGTATTTGAACATTTTGTTGTAACAGTTGACCAGGCCCTCTTTGTAGCATCTCTTTTTTCAACAACATAATTTGTTATTTCAGAACCACCATTAATAAGAGGGGGCTCCCATACCAGTGTAACTGTTCCACGAGAAACATGCTTAAGCTGCAGCTTCTGGCAAGCAGAAGGTGTGTCAAGTACTTTTACATTCACAAATGATGATTTTGCTTCTCCAACTCCATTTTCAATTGTAAGGACATATTTTCCTGTATCGTTTCGGGTAACTTGAGGAATAATAAGTAGTGTAGATGATTCTGTGTTCTGAATTATATATCTTTCATCAGTTCCAAGATTCTTGTCACCCTTTCTCCATGTGACTGTGGGAGGAGGTCTTCCTTTAAATGGAATCATTATTTCCACATCTTCACCTGCTTTAGCAACAATAGATGTCCGGAGAGCAACATCCAGATCAATCTCTGGTGCCACTGTGGAAATAAATAAAAATCAATAATACTTACTTGGAATGTAAAATAAGAAATGGTTTAAAAAAAAAAAAAACCCAACCAAAATCCCCACAGAAAAATGATGAATCACTAAAAAGTACAGTACCAAGAATATCTTTAGCTTGAACAGGTTCCATCATTTCAATAGGCTCTCCTTGTCCAGCACAATTCACAGCAGAGACACGGAAATAATAATTAACACTTGGCTGAAGGTGTGATACAACATACTCAGTTGTTCTCACTTCTCCCTTAGAACTGACTACAGTCCATTCTTGCTCTTCACCTTCCCTTTTCTCCACCACATAGTTGGTAACTGGACTTCCTCCATCATAAGTAGGTTTAATCCAGCCAAGGGTGACAGATGTCTTGGTTGTATCCACAACCTTCAGCTTTGTTGGTGAGCCTGGCTTATCTGTAAATGATAATTTAGGGGGGAAAGACACCAATCAGAATCCATATTTACAATTAATCATAAAGAGGAAGAAAATATGCCCTCCATTACATTGGTGCAATCCCACACTAATTGCTCATTGTTCATTGATTTCTAACCAACTGGAAATACTGCATGTTGTATCTTACCAATAGGATCTGCAGCTTTGTAGAAGTCAGAAGCTTCAGAGAACGGACCTTGTCCAGCTGCATTGACAGCACAAACTCGGAAATGATATTCGCTGTTTTCAGTCAGACCTGTTACTTTCTGTCTGGTGTCCCGAATACTTTCTTTAGTAACCTTGAACCAACTCAGACTCTTCTTGTCACGCTTCTCAAGAAAATATCCTGATATTTCACTGCCTCCATCAGCTGTGGGCCTATTCCAGACAACGGTCATAGAATTCTTGGTTATCTTTGTGACTTCTGGTACACTAGGTGGTCCAGGTGTAACTGATTAAAAAATGATATGTCAGTAGATCAGTACTAGTTACCGGTAATACACAAGACAATTCAGTAGTGTAAGTTATTTTATATGTTTCTTACCAAATGAATTTTTGGCTATAACAGGTTCAGATTCGAGTGGATCACCAATTCCAAACTTGTTCACACCACGGACACGGAACAAATATTCATTTCCTTTGATGAGTTTTGTTGTAGTTATGATACATCCCTCCAGTTTTTCAGAAATTAAAGACCAAACAACCCGACTTGTCTCCCGCTTTTCAACAACATAGTGTGTTACAGGTGCACCACCGTCATCTGCTGGTGGGTCCCACATTATTGTAATCTTTTCAGCAGTGACTGTCTTAAACTGTATAGGTCCAGTTGGAGGTCCTGGCTTGTCTGTGAAAGGCAGAAGAAAGAAGATGTTAAGTATTTATTACTGAGGTATTGTTTAATAGTAAAATGCAGTGACATCTCAAGACCAAGTGTCATACCAAGTATCTGTAGTCTAATGTGGGCTGATGCTGAACCCATAGCATTCTTTAGTTTTAATTCATAGGTGCCACTGTTGAGTCGATTTGCATCCTTGATGAGTACAGAAGCAAATTCTGTTGTGTTTTCAAATGACACTAGTGCACTGGTTTGTACCTCGTTGCCATTTTTGAACCATTCAATTGTGGGTATAGGCTTGCCTGAGATGCCTAGTTTT
Source organism: Empidonax traillii (assembly GCF_003031625.1). Taxonomy (NCBI): domain Eukaryota; kingdom Metazoa; phylum Chordata; class Aves; order Passeriformes; family Tyrannidae; genus Empidonax; species Empidonax traillii. The sequence continues at coordinate 793,888 of NW_020955706.1, forward strand.
AGCTTAACTGAAGTTCCTGCTTTGTATTTCACCACTTCTGTATATTCTGGTGGCACATCTATTTCCGGTGCACCTTAAGAAAAAAATAAGAGTAAGTTAAAAACATGCTTATTTTAGCCCTGTATTTAATAAAACACCATAATAATAGTACTTTATTTAAGATAATATTTACAGACATTTGATAAATACAGATCAAATATAGCATATTTAAAATTATAAACCTAGACCAAGCTAAAACCAAGACAAGACAATCGCATGTATAAATATAATCACTTTGGCCATGGGGCATGGGCAGACTTCTGTTGCTCAGAGAATAGATACCGTAAGACTTTAAAAGTGCAGATACAGCCAAAGATGTTCATTACAATCATGCCCAAATGCTCACAGTCATTCAAGCTTCTTGAATCAATCACTGTAAACTAGCCTGCCATATTTAAAAGACTATGTATCTACAAAATGGTACTGCCTTTAAGCTTTCTGGTACCGCAAAATGATACCATTATATCATTGCAAAACACTTACCATATGTATCAACACATGTGATAGGACCCACAACATCGGAGGGATTACTGATTGAACCAACGGCATTCTTAGCAAAGACACGGAATTCATACCGGGAATTCTGTGTCAGACCAGATACTGTGAACTGAGTCTCGATAACATTGGTGAAGCTTGCTTTTGTCCATCTGCCATCTGGAAGATCACGTTTCTCTACGATGTATCCAGTGATCTTGCTACCACCATCAAATGCTGGCTTCTGCCAGGAGAGAGTGATAGCGGTCTTGGAAATATCTGAAGCACGGACATTTCTTGGTGGTTCTGCAGTAGGAAGCATAAGAATATTGCCAATGAATAACAGCTGGTTTGAATATTGGCTTACTGTACAGAACAGACTATCATAGGGGAAACAAAATGGTTGGGCTTCTTTATTTTCCACAGAATACATACCGCAAGCATCAATTGCAAGGACTGGATCAGAAGCACGACTTGCTTTTCCAATGCCAGCTGCATTTTCTGCATAAACTCTAAATTCATAGATAAGGCCAGCGCTGATGGTGGTGACTTTGAAATGAGTGGTACGAATAAGGGTCTTGTTAGCCTTCTGCCATAATATGCTATTCCTGTCTTTCATTTCCAAGTGGTATCCGATGATAGCATTACCACCATTAGTGACAGGTTCATGCCATCCAACAGTAATACTCTCTCGGGTGACATTAGTGACCCATGGTGTAGAAGGAGGGCCAGGGGTAGCTGATGATATCAAAAGAAGTGGTTAATTGTTAACAAAATTACATTTTCAACATCAGAGCATTAAAACATCAACTTATACCACAAGAAGCATGTTACTCACTGTAAGGAAGCTTGACAACCACACACTGTGAGTCTATGTGGTCACTGATGCCAAAGCGGTTCTCAGCTTTGATGCGGAATTGGTATTCTTCTCCTGTCGTGAGCCTCATAACTTTGATAACAGTTCTAGCAACAGTTGCAGACACTTCAGACCAAGCTGCAGTACTTGTCTCTCTTTTCAGTACAATATAGTTGGTAACTTGACTTCCACCATCATAAGCTGGTGGTTGCCATCTGAGTGTTACACTCTCTTCAGTGACATCGCTCAGGACAACAGGACCAACAGGAGGACCAGGTCTATCCAGCACAACGATATTAACAAATGATTTTGTGGTGCCACTTGAATTGGCAGCAGTAATGTCATATCTGCCAGCATCAGCAGCCACACTTTCTTTAAGGTTAATGACAAGACTTTCTGCAGTGGTTTCTGTGTTGAATCTCATGGTAGGCTTCAGTGGAACACCATCTCTAGACAGTGTCACCTTTGGCATTGGTTTTCCAGAAATGGGAATTTCAACTTTCAGGTTTGATCCTGATCTAACATATACAGTGTTATGAGGGAAGCCTTTCATGTCAATCTCAGGAGATTCTGAAAAACAAAACCGTTTCAAACCATTAAAAAAATGTTCTGTCTTTTAAAATATGGATGCAATTGAATGTGTATCATCTTTTGTCTCATGTCAGGAAGCATACCTAATTGTTCTTTAACTGTAACAGGGAGCAGAAGTTCCTTAGGATCACTTAAACCAGCTTGGTTTTCTGCATACACCCTGAAGAAGTAGTCAGTGTTCTCCTTAAGACCATGGACAACATGATGAGTTGTCTTTACAACTGCACACTTAACCCATTTTTGCTGTCCTTTCTCCAGAGCTTCAATGAGGTAGCTCACAATTCTGCTTCCACCATCATGTTCTGGTTTTAGCCATGATAGAGAAACACTGTCCTTTGTGACATTTGTTACTCCCAGTTTTTCTGGTGGGCTGGGTTTTTCTGAGGAAAAAAGTGCAACAGATTAAACAATATAGAAAGCATTTACTTTTTATATTAGTAATTACACAGGAATGCCATCTGGATCAAATTTATATATTTTACAAATTTGTGTATTAAAAATACTTTAAGTAGAATGCAAGAATTTAAAATTTAAGCTATTATTTAGCCCTTTTTCATTTGTTAAACCACAGACAAACGTACAAAAAAAATTACCCATTTTACTGTTAGTGGATTTAAAACTTTTTTACATTATTCTGAAATAAAAAGTTTAAAACAAAAAGTTTAAAACATATTAAGTATTAACAAATATCTTTTCATAGTAAGACATACCTGTTATTTTTGTTCCCTCCTTGGTCTCAGAAGGCACTCCAACACCATACTCATTTTCTCCAGAGACCCGGAAGTAGTAAATGCCGCCTTCTTGCAAACCAGTCACTTTGTAGGACAGGCGATGACAATTGTTTGTCACAGTGACCCATGCTTTTTTGCTAGCTTCTCGTTTTTCAATAACATAGTTCTTTACAGGTGCTCCACCATCATTTTCAGGAACATCCCAGGATAACACAGCAGATTCTTTAGTTATGTCTTTTGTTGCAATATTAGATGGTGGGCCAGGAGTATCAAGAACTTTGACAATTAAAGTCAATGTAGCAGTGTTCAGGATGTTTTGCAGTGTTAACGTGTATTTTCCAGAATCATTCCTTGTTGCTTTTTCAATAGTGAGAGATGTACAATTATCTGAAGTGTCAATGCTTGCTCGTACACGGAGATCAGTGTCTGCTTTGTTCCATGTTACATTTGGGACTGGTTTGCCTCTGAAAGGAACAGTCATTGTGAATGATCCACCAGCCTTTACAATTAAAGTCTTCCGCATTTCACTGTCAATATCAAAAGCAGGTTCTTCCTCTCTTTCTTTTGCCAGCTGAGGCTCTGAAACATCACTTGGTTCACTGACACCCATTTTGTTAATGGATTTCACTCTAAAAACATACTCAGAGCCTGATACTAATCCACTTACAGTATATTCTGTGCCTCTTAAATTCTGAATAGCTGTTGTCCAGTCAGTTTCATCAGTTTTCTTGTATTCAACAGTGTATCCTGTTACTGGGGCACCTCCATCAAACAGTGGCTTTGTCCAACCAATTGTGATATTTGACCTTGTAGAATCCATAATCTTAGGTTTAGATGGGGGTGATGGCAAGAAGATTGGATCTTCTGCTTTAATCAATGGTGTGGTTTCACTTGGGAGACTGAGGCCAGCAGCGTTTTCTGCATAAACCCGGAATTCATATTCACATCCTTCACGGAGACCAGATGATTTCACTCTTAAATCATAAACTGGCTTTTTGTTTACACGAATCCATCTTAGGCTGGTTTTCTCACGCCTTTCAATTACATAGCCAGAGATCTCACTGCCTCCATCAGACTCAGGTCTTGCCCAGCACAGAGTTATCGAATCTTTGCTCACACTAGTAATCTCTAAAGATGTAGGTGGACTTGGAACTGTAAATGGGTCTAGGGCTTTGACAGCAACACTTTCTAGAGGCTCACCAACACCATATTTGTTTACTCCCATCACTCTGAAAATATACTCATTACCCTTCAGTAATTTTGTCACTTTACAGGATGTTGTTCTAAGCTCTCCTTCACAAAGTGTCCATGCAATTCTGCTGGTCTCACGTTTTTCCACAATATAATAATCAATATCTGCACCACCATTTTCTTGAGGGGGTCCCCATGATAAATGGCACTTTTCAGCAGTAAGGCCTTTTATTTCTAATGGGCCTGCAGGTGGGCCAGGTCTATCAAGTACTTTGCAATTAATTGCCAAAGATTTTGTTCCTGCAACATTTTGTAATGTTAGTACATACTGTCCTGAATCACTTCGGATACAGTCCTTAATGGTTATTGCAGTTGTAAAATCTGTTGAGACTATTTCAACTCTAGCTTTTCCTTCAAGTTCCTTGCCATCCTTTGTCCATGAAACCACTGGTATTGGCCGACCTGCAATATCAGCATTGACTTTAAACACTTCTCCAGCTTTCACAACTACAACATCCCTGAATTTGGCATCCATCATAATTCTTGGAGCCTCTACATCATCTTTTACTGTCACAGGTCCAGTTGATTCAGATGGCTGACTGAAGAGTCCAGCAGCATTCTTTGCAATCACACGGAATTCATATCGCTGGTCTTCTGTAAGTCCACCTACATCAAAGTATGTTTCTTGCACATTAGTAAAATTACATTTTAGCCAGCGACCATCTGGTATCTCTCTGCGTTCAATAATATATCCTGTTACTTTAGCTCCACCATCATATTCTGGTTTAGTCCACTTCAGTGAGACAGATGTTCTTGTAATATTAGTAACTTCTGGTTGACCGGGAGGATCACATGGATCTCTTGCAGCAACTGGTTCGCATGATTTACTGCATTTGCCTATTCCAGCAATGTTTTCTGCATACACACGATATTCATACATCAGTCCTTCATCAAGACCTGTAACTTTCATTTGTGTATCAGTTATAAGGCTCTTGTTGACTTTTGTCCAAAGAATGCTGCTTCTTTCCTTACGCTCCAAGTGATATCCTAGTACTACGCTACCTCCGTCATTAACTGGTACCTGCCAAGTTACAATCATGAAAGCTTTAGTTGCATGTACCACATGAGGAGTACCAGGTGGACCCGGAGGCTTAAATGGATACTCTGCTACCACAGAAGGAGAATTAGTGTAAGTGCTTTTCCCGTAGCGGTTTTCTGCACAAATACGGAACTGATATTCAGATCCAGTGACGAGTCGAGATACTTTAATTGATGTTCTTGCAACTGCTGCAGATACCACCTCCCATGTTGTTGTGGTAGTGTCTCTCTTCTCCACAATGTAATTGCTAATATGGCACCCACCATCATATTCTGGAGGTTTCCAAGACAGTGTGACACTATCAGCACTAACTTCATCAATATGAACATCAGTTGGTGGCCCTGGTCTGTCAAGAACAACTACAGTTAAAGAAGTTGTTGTTGATCCAGCAGTATTTGAAAGATGTAATTCATAATGTCCCAAATCTTCATTTGAAGCTTCCTTGATGGACAGCGAAGTTGAAGTCTTTGATGTCTGAACATTTACCCTGGTTGTCTGTTTTAAGGGATTCCCATCCTTCTTCCAGCTAACAGTTGGAAGAGGTCGCCCTCTGAATGGAACATCAATCTTAAGATCATCTCCAGCTTTCACAGTGAATGTGTTGAAAAGGAGCTCAACAGATGGCTGGATTTCAATATCTTTTGCAATGACCGGGACACCAAGTTCTCTTGGATCACTTTTCCCTTTTTCATTAACAGCAATCACTCTGAAACTGTACTCTTCTCCCATAGTTAATCCTGTTATTGTTGCTTCTAATGTTTTCACCTGTGTGCATGCACTCCATTTTACACTTCCTTTAGTTTGCATTTCTACTACATAACCAGTAATTTTACTGCCACCATCGCTCTCTGGTTTCTCCCATTTAATGGAAACAGAGTTGCGAGTCACATCAACAAGAATGACCTTTGCAGGTGGAGAAGGTGGTTCAGACACCTTAATTGGGTCAGCTGTTTCTGCTGGTAAGCCAACCCCATATTCATTTACAGCTAGAACACGGAAGTAATAACTACATCCTTCCTGTAGCTGAGTAATCTTGTAGGAATTCTTAGTGCAGTTGTTTGTAACTGTGGCATATGCCTTTCTTGTGGATTCTCGCTTTTCAACTACATAGTTGGTAATTTTAGCTCCGCCATCAATAAGTGGTGGTTCCCAGGCTAAAGCTACAAAATCTTTTTTCACTTCTCTGATTGTCAAGTTTATAGGTGCACTAGGTGTATCAAGCACTCTGACATTAACAAAAGCTGATTTTTTGCCACTGTTGTTCTCTAATGTAAGATTGTATCTACCACTATCAAATCTATTAACATTGTCAATGACCAGCATTGTATAGGAACTGGTAACTTCAATCTGAGCTCGCTCACTAATTGTTCCTTCTGCTTTCTCCCATTTAACTTCAGGTTCTGGTCTACCTTTGATGGTGACAAACAAGCGTAATGTACCACTAGCCCGTACAGTGACTACTTTTCTGAGATCTGCATCAAGTTCAATTTCAGGAGGTTCAACCTTGTCCTCTGCTAAGACTGCACCAGGTATAGTAGCAGGTTCTCCTACTCCTTCTGAGTTGATGGCACAGATGCGGAAGTTATACTCCTGGTTCTCTTTTAGTTTGGTCACGGTGAACTGTTTTGCTTGTAGACCTGTTGGTGGGGTGCAGGTAGTCCATTCATCAGCGGCAGCTTCTTTTACTTCTACTACATATCCCTTAACAGGAGCACCACCATCATAAATAGGTTTACTCCACGCAAGGGAAACTGATGACCTGGAAGTATCTGTAACCTTTGGATTGGTGGGTGGACCTGGTGGATATAATACATCACAAGCACGGTAGAAAATGGATGGTTCACTGGGTTCCCCTACCCCCGCAGCATTTTCAGCGGAAACTCTAAATTCATAGAAATGTCCATCAGTAAGACCTGTTACTCTGAATCGCAAGTCTGTCAGCCTTTTCTTATTGCATTTGGTCCACCGGATACCATCTTTGTCTCGTTTTTCAAGTATGTAACCTTCAATCTCAGCTCCTCCATTGTCTTCTGGGCGACCCCATGTCACCACCATAGAATCTTTTGTGATTGCTGAAACTTCAGGTGTTGAAGGAGGACCAGGGGGTTTGTATGGATTACGAGCCACAATTGGTTCAGATTCCAAGGGCTCTCCAATTCCGTATTTATTCACTGCCATTACACGGAAAATGTACTCATTGCCAGGAAGGAGTCTTGTTACTTTGAGGTTAAGAGCCTGCACATCTGTTGCTACTTGTGTCCATGAAAGTCTGCTTGTCTCTCTCTTCTCAACGATATAATGTGAAATACTAGAACCACCATCATGTAATGGTGGAGCCCATGACAAGTAGCATTTTTCTGCAGTGACACCTGTAACCTTCAAAGGTCCTTCTGGAGGTCCTGGTCTATCGAGTACTTTTACAGTGATTGGTATAGATTTGGTGCCACCAACATTTTTGAGGTTGAGAGTATAGTGACCTCCATCTACTCTTATACAGTCTTTGACAGTGAGAGTTGTTTTCTGAATGGTAGATTTAATTTCCATTCTTGCAGTTGCTTCTTCAAGGTCTTTACCATCTTTTGACCATGAAATGTCAGGAATAGGTTTGCCATGGATATCAGCTTCAAGAACAAAGGTTTCTCCAGCACGAACAACAATGACATCTCTGTATTTGGGATCTAGTGAAGCCCCTGGTGCTTCAATTTCATCTCTGGCAGTAATGGGCCCTGTACTTTCAGATGGTTCACTCAAGCAACCTGCTGCATTTCTGGCAATTACTCTAAACTCATATTGTTGGTTTTCAACAAGACCACTTACTGTAAATTCTGTTTCCAACACATTTGTAAAGCTGGCTTTCATCCAGCGACCATCTGGTAGTTCTTTCTTTTCTACAATATAACCAGTTATTTTGCTTCCGCCATCATATTCTGGTTTTTTCCATTGCAGTGTAATATTACTTCTTGTAACAACAATGGCCTCTGGGCGGCCAGGTGGGTCACAAGGATCTCGGGCAACGTACAGTTCTGATACTTTGCTGACTTTGCCAATGCCAACAATGTTTTCAGCAGAAACTCGGAACTCATATTCAAGACCTTCTTCAAGGCCGTCTGTTTTATATTTGGTGTCGGTAATGAGTGACTTGTTCTGTTTTGTCCAAAGAATGCTGTTCTTATCTTTACGCTCAAGATGGTAGCCAAGAACTTTGCTTCCTCCATCATTAACTGGTTCGTGCCACTGTACAATCATATGATCTTTGGAAGCTGCTGTTACAAATGGGGTTCCAGGTGGTCCAGGCACCTTGTAGGGGTATTGCACAACAACTGGTTTAGAAGCCAAAGGAGAGCTCTTTCCATATCTGTTTTCAGCAGTAATCCTGAACTGGTATTCAGTACCTGTTTTAAGCTTTGTTGCTTTGATAGTTGTTCTTGCAACAGTTGCTGACACAATGCTCCAGGTGGTAGTGCTTGTGTCACGCTTTTCTACTATATAGTTGCTTATCTGACAGCCACCGGTATAATCAGGTGGATCCCATGATAAAACAACAAAGTCTGCACTAACTTCGTCAAATCGGACAGGTCCTCGTGGTGGGCCAGGCTTTTCCAGTACAATTATGGTCAGGTGCTCTGTTGCTGTACCTGCTGCATTTGTTGCTGTTACTGTATATTTACCAAAGTCTTCCTTGTTGCTTTCTTTAATATGTAAGATAGTTGATGTTGTCGTATCCTGAATATTTAATCTGGTTGTCTGTTTCAGTGGCTGCTCATCTTTTGTCCAAGTAATAGTAGGTTTGGGTCTACCTATAAATGGTACTTCTACCTTTAGATCTTCTCCAGCTTGCACGCTGTATGTATTAAACATCAGTTTGAAACTTGGCTCAATTGTCAAGTCTTTAGCTATCACAGGAATTCCAAGTGCTCTAGGATCACTTTTCCCTTTTTCATTGTAGGCAATCACACGGAATTGATATTCCTGTCCTGGACTCAAGCCAGACACCACTGCATTGCACGTTTTGGACTCACTAACAACACTCCATTTTTCTGTTCCTTTAGGCAGCATTTCAACAATGTATCCCAAAATTCTGCTACCTCCATCATGTTCAGGTTTTTCCCATGTAAGTGATGCACTTCTCTGAGTCACATCAGTGAGTAATACTTTCCCAGGAGGCAGAGGTGGCTCTGAGGCTTTGACAGCATCCCTGGTTTCAACTGGAACACCAATTCCAAATTCATTTTCAGCCATAACTCTGAAGTAATAAATTGCTCCTTCTGTAAGATTTTCAACTTTAAAACTTGTCTTGCCACACTTAGCACTTACATTTGCAAAAGCCTTCCTGGTTGACTCACGCTTGTCTATTACATAGTTCTTTACCTTTGCACCACCATCAATAATGGGAGGTTCCCAAGATAATACAGCAGAATCCTTCTTTATATCCTTTACCACTAAATTTTGTGGTGGTCCTGGTGTGTCCAAGACTTTAACTGTAACAAATGCAGATTTAGAACCACTGCTGTTCTCCAACTTAAGAATATATTTTCCAGCATCATTTCTATCACAATTGTCAATTGAAAGTTGTGTGAAGTTTATGCCTTTTTCAATCTGAACTTTTTCTGTGAATTCACCTTCTTCTCGGGACCACGTGATGTCTGGTGTTGGTCGTCCCCTGAATGGTATGTGAATCCTAGCAGACCCACCAGCTCTAACCACTATCCCCTTCCTTAGCTCTGAATCAATATCAAGTTCTGGAGCTTCAAGTTTGTCTTCTGGTTTAACAGTGCCAGGAACTGATGCAGCCTCTCCTACACCAATCTTGTTGAGAGCACACACTCGTAATTTGTATTCTTGATGTTCAGTAAGCTTTTTGATTTCAAATCGAGTAGCACGTATACCTGTTTGTGGTGTAGCAAGCGACCATTCATCTTCATCTGCCTTACAGATTTCTACAAGGTATCCCTGGATTTCACAACCACCATCATAAATAGGTTTACTCCAACCAAGTGTAACTGAACTTTTGGTGGTATCCACAACATGGGTATTTGTAGGAGGGCCAGGCTTGAACATAGGGTCACAAGCTTTAAAGTAAGGAGAAACTTGGCTGGGTTCACCTACTCCAGCAGCATTTTCAGCAGAAACTCTAAATTCATATTCATGATCCTCTGATAATCCTGTAACTCTTAATCGCAAATCTGTAATTCGGCGTTTATTGCATTTTATCCACCTGATGCCTGCTCGGTCTCTTTTTTCTACAATGTAACCAACGATTTCACTACCACCATCACTCTCTGGCCGGGTCCAGCAGACAGTCATAGAATCCTTTGTGATGTTGGTAATTTCCAAGGCCTTTGGTGGTCCAGGAACCACAAACGGATTTTTCATCATCACTGGCACAGATTCTAATGGCTCACCAACTCCATATTTGTTAACTGCCATAATACGGAAGACATACTCATTTCCTTCCAAGAGTTTTGTTACTTTCAGCATTGTAGGTAAAACCTCTGAAGCAACCACAGTCCATGCCAAGCGACTAGTTTCTCTCTTCTCTACAATATAATGAGAAATATCACTGCCACCATCATGAAGAGGAGGAGACCATGCCAATGCACATTTTTCAGCTGTGACTCCTGTCACTTGGACTGGGCCCTCTGGAGGTCCTGGCCTGTCCAGGACTTTTACGTTTACCGTTACTGTCTTTGTTCCAGCAACGTTAGAGGCTTCTAAAATGTACTGTCCACCATCAACTCTAATAGCATCTTTTACAACTATTAATGCACTGAAATCTGTGTTCTTAATCTCACATCTAGAAGTTTCCTCAAGCTCTTTATCTCCTTTGTACCACTTAATGGTTGGTAGTGGCTTTCCGTGAACATCAGCATCAAGTCTGAATGTTTCACCAGCATTTACAACAATTGTGTCTTTGTACTTCGGATCCATTGAAATTCGTGGAAGTTCAACTTCATCCCTTGCTGTTATTGGACCTGTACTGTCAGAAGGTTTGCTTATTGCACCTGCAGCATTCTTTGCAATTACTCTAAATTCATATCTTTGGTCTTCAGTAAGCCCTGTTACAGTGAACTGAGTTTCAATGATATTTGTGAAGCTGGCTTTCATCCAGCGACCATCTGGTAAGTCACGTTTCTCTACAATATAACCAGTAATCTTACTTCCACCATCATATTCTGGTTTGGTCCATTGTAGAGTAATAGAGCTTCTTTTTATTATTATAGCCTCTGGGCGACCTGGAGGATCACATGGATCCCGAGCTACGTAGCACTCAGAAACTTTACTTGTTCTGCCTACACCAACAATATTTTCCGCAGAAACTCGAAACTCATATTCAATTCCTTCTTCGAGGTTATTTGTCTTAAAACTTGTGTCCTGAATAATAGTCTTGTTAACTTTAGTCCATAAAATGCTGTTTTTCTCCTTTCTCTCAAGATGGTAGCCCAACACTCTACTGCCACCATCATTTACTGGTTCATGCCACTGTACAACCATGGAGTCTTTTGTAACTGTGGTCACAAATGGTGTGCCAGGAGGTCCTGGTTCCTTGTAGGGGTACTGTGCTACAACTGGTGCAGATTCCAATGCAAAACTCTGCCCATACCTGTTCTCAGCAAATATTCTGAACTGGTATTCTGAACCAGTTTTCAGTTTAGTCACCTTCAGTGTAGTTCTTGCAACAGTAGCTGAAACTGTTTCCCATACAGTGGTTGTTGTATCTCTCTTGTGAACAATATAGTTGGTGATTTGGCAGCCTCCTGTGTATGCTGGGGGATTCCATGATAGAGTAATACTTTCTGCACTTATTTCATCAAACTTCACAGGCCCTACTGGAGGGTCAGGTTTGTCTAGAGTTATAACGTCAATAGAGGCAGACTTTTGCCCAACAACATTAGCCACGGTGATTTCATAAGTACCACTGTCCTCTTTGCTAGTTTCCTTAAGATTCAGTATAGTGAGATCAGTTGAATCACTTACGTTGACTCTTGTTGTCTGCCTTAATGGCTGGCCATCTTTTACCCATGTAACAGTTGGTTTAGGTCGACCTGCAATTGGTATTTCTACTTTCAGATCTTGTCCCACTTGAACACTGTAACTGTGAAAAGCAGGTCTTACATCAGGTTCAATCACTAAGTCTTTGGCAACTATTGGAACTGCAAGTGCTCTAGGATCGCTCTTACCCTTTTCATTTACAGCCATTACTCTGAAAAGATATTCTTCCCCTTGAGTTAGGTTAGTAATAACTGCTTCAAGTGTTTTTACACGAGCACACTCTGACCACTTCTCACTACCCTTTGCTTGCATTTCAACAATGTATTGTATGATTTTGCTACCACCATCATGTTCAGGTTTTGCCCAGCTTAGTGAGACACTGTTTCTTGTGACATCATCCACTGTTATTTTCCCAGGAGGCTGTGGAACTTCAGCAACTTTAATTGGGTCACTGGTTTCTGCAGGGAGGCCAATTCCATATTCATTCTCAGCAGAAATTCTAAAGAAGTAATAGCAGCCCTCCTGAAGTTGATCTACTTTCCATGAAGTCTTGTGGCAGTTTGTTACAACAGCTGCATATGCCTTTCTTGTTGCTTCACGTTTTTCAATAATGAAATTCTTTATTTTCGCTCCACCGTCCAAGAGAGGAGGCTCCCATGAAAGCGAAACAGAGTCTTTAGTGATCTCTCTGATCTTTAAATTAATGGGTGCACTCGGGGTATCCAGTACTCTTACACTGACAAAGGCAGACTTTGTTCCACTGCTGTTTTCCAAGGTCAGAGTATACTTTCCAGTATCAAATCTGTTAACATTGTCTAGAACAAGGGAAGTAAAGCTGCTAGTGGTATCAATAATAGCTGCTTCTCTGATGTCACCATCTACTTTACCCCATTTTACTTCAGGTGTTGGACGACCTCTGATGGGAACAAACAGTCTTAAAGAACCTCCTGCCCTCACATTTACAATCTTCCGTAATTCCATGTCAAGGTCAAGGTCTGGTGCCTCCATCTTTTCTTCTACAATAACAGAACCAGGAACGTCTGCATGCTCTCCAACTCCTGCTTTATTAACTGCACATATGCGGAATTTGTATTCATGTTTTTCCACTAATTTTTCTACTTCCATGTGGGTATTCTTAATTCCAGTTGGAGGGGTACAAATTGCCCATTCACCATCGCTTACATCACATTTTTCCACAATGTATCCCTGAATTTCAGAGCCACCATCATAGATAGGTTTACCCCATGAAAGGAAAACGGAAGATCTTGTAACATCCACAACTTTAGGATTATTGGGTGGACCTGGCTTGTAAATAGGATCACATGCTTTGTAGTAAGTGGAAGGTGGGCTTGGTTCACTAAGACCAGCAGCATTTTCAGCTGAAACTCTGTACTCATAATCATGATTTTCTATAAGACCAGTCACTCTGTATCGTAGTTCACTGATCAGGCGTTTGTTACATCTTGTCCAGCGAACACCTTCCTTATCTCGTTTTTCAAGAACATAACCTAGGATTTCACTGCCACCATCAGAGGCTGGCCTTTCCCATACAACTATCATAGAATCCTTGGTAACGGCTGTGACTTCTGGTGCCTTTGGTGGAAGTGGTACTGAAAATGGGTTCTTTGCGAGTACTGGTTCAGATTCAAGAGGTTCACCAACACCGTATTTATTTACTGCCATGATGCGGAAAACATACTCATTTCCTTCTAAAAGTTTGGTAACTTTGCAATTTAGGGTTTGCACATTTGAGTCAACAACGGTCCACACCAAGCGACTGGTTTCCCTTTTTTCTACAACGTAGTGTGAAATATCACTACCACCATCTTGCAGTGGTGGTTTCCATGACAGTGTGCATTTTTCAGCGGTAACACCGGTAATCTCAACAGGTCCTTCTGGTGGTCCAGGTCTATCAAGAACTTTGACGTTAACAGGAACCTTCTTTTCACCTGCAACGTTCTTTGCCAGTAGGACATACTGACCACTGTCAACTCTAGTGGCTTCCTTCACACTAAGGCTTGTTGCAAAATCGGTACTTTTTATTTCCATGCGAGCAGTGCTTGTCAGCTCACGATCGCCTTTTAACCACTGAATGGAAGGTATTGGTTTACCATGAACATCAGCATCAAGCTTGAATGACTCACCAGCGTTCACTACAATAGTGTCTTTGTATTTTGGATCCATACTTATATGGGGTGGTTCTACTTCATCTCTTGCTGTAATTGCCCCTGAGCTCTCAGATGGTTCACTGAAAACACCTGCAGCATTTCGTGCTATAACACGGAACTCATATCTCTGATTTTCGACTAAACCAGTTACTTCAAACTGAGTATCAATTACATTTGTAAAGCTTGCTTTCATCCAACGGCCATCAGGTAATTCCTTCTTTTCAACAACATAGCCTGTGATCTTACTTCCACCATCATATATAGGTTTCTTCCACTGAAGTGTTACTGAGCTTCTTGTGACAATTACAGGTTCTGGACGACCTGGAGGGTCACATGGATCACGTGCAGTATAGCATTCAGATCCTCTACTTGCCTTTCCAATTCCCACTATGTTTTCTGCATAGACTCTAAACTCATATTCAAGACCTTCCTCAAGACCAGTTGTCTTAAATTTGGTATCTGGAATAGGTGTTTTATTCAGTTTAGCCCACAGAATGCTGTTTCTTTCTTTGCGCTCCAAATGATACCCAATGATCCTGCTACCGCCATCATTGACTGGTTCATTCCATTGTACCACCATGCTGTCTTTTGAGGTATTTGTTACAAAAGGTGTTCCAGGTGGACCGGGAACTTTAAATGGGTATTGGGCTATGATTGACTCTGAAGTGAGATATGTACTCTTCCCATATCTGTTTTCAGCTGCGATTCTGAACTGATATTCACAGCCAGTCTTTAAACGACATGCTTTTATAGTTGTTCTTGCAACAGTAGCTGACACAATGTGCCAAGTTGTGGTAGAAGTGTCTCTTCTCTCTACAATATAATTATTGATAGAGCTACCACCATCATATTTGGGTGGTTCCCAGGAAATGGTAATACTATCTGCTGTTACTTCATCTACTTTTACTGGTCCAGTTGGAGGTCCTGGTTTGTCAAGGACAACAATATTTAAGGTCTCAGTTGCTTCACCGGCAGAGTTTGTAAGTTTAACTAAATATGCCCCCACATCTTCTCTGCATGCTTCTTTTATTGTTAACACTGTGTTGTTTTCTGAACTTTCTGCATTTACTCTTGTAGTCTGCTTCAATGCCACATTGTCTTTATGCCAAAGCACTGCTGGTTTGGGTCGACCAACAAAAGGAACATCAACCTTTAAGTCCTCTCCTGCTAGAACACTGAAAGTGGTAAATAGTAGTTTGAAAGCTGGTGGAATGACAAGATCTTTTGCAACAACTGGTATACCCAGCTGGCGAGGATCACTGATACCTTTCTCATTCTGAGCTGAAACACGGAAGGTGTATTCTTCACCTTGGATCAGTCCTGTGATGGTGGCTTCAGTAACTTTTACTGTAGCACAGGTTGACCACTTCTCACTGCCTTTGCTTTGCATTTCTACAATGTAGCCCAGAATTCTGCTTCCACCATCATGTTCAGGTTTTTCCCAAGATAAGGATACGCTATTTCTTGTCACATCCAACAAAGTTATTTTCCCTGGTGGAAGTGGTCTTTCTGATACTTTTACGGATTCTGAAGTTTCAACTGGAAGGCCTATTCCATATTCATTTTCAGCTAAGACTCTGAAGTAGTAGTTGCAGCCTTCTTGCAGTGAATCAACTTTCCAGCTGGTCTTGTGGCAATTGGCATTAACAGTTGAATAAGCTTTTCTTGTTGATTCACGCTTTTCAACAATGTAATTTTTTATTTTAGAGCCACCATCTATGAGAGGAGGTTCCCATGTGAGTGTAACTGAAGATTTTGTAACTTCTTTTATTTTCAAATCTTGAGGTGCCCCTGGAGTATCAAGAACTCTGACATTCACAAATGCTGACTTACTACCTGAGCTGTTTTCAACTGTCAGTATGTATTTGCCACTATCAAATCTATTCACATTTTCAATGATAAGTAAAGTGTAAGAGCTTGTTGATTCAATGCTAGCTCTATCCAAAGATTCCCCATGTTCTCTTGTCCATTTTACTTCAGGTGCTGGTCTTCCTTTAATTGGGACAAAGAGCCTTAGAGTACAGCAGGCTCTAATAGTGACAACTTTACGTAGTTCTGCATCAAGTTCAATCTCTGGAGGTAGCATTCTTTCTTCAGCTTTTGGAGTCCCAGGAACAAGAGCAGGTTCTCCAAGACCTTCAGAGTTCATAGCATATATCCTTATTTTATACTCTTGATTTTCTTTCAGATCAGTGATGGTAAAAGAAGTGGCCTTTAGACCTATTGGTGGAGTTACAATCTTCCACTCATCTTCTTCAGGTAGTGCAATCTCAACCATGTAACCTGTGATCTCTGAACCACCATCATATATTGGTTTGTTCCATGCTATTGTAATTGAGGACTTGCTGCTATCCAAAACACGAGGATTACCTGGGGGACCAGGCTTAAATACAGTATCACAGGCTTTATAGAATGGACTGGTTGGACTTGGCTCACTGACTCCAGCAGCATTTTCAGCCATGACTCTGTATTCATATTCATGGCCTTCTGTCAGTCCAGACACTTTATAACGTAAGTCAGTAACAACCCTTTTGTTGCATTTCACCCACCGTAGACCAGCCCTGTCTCGGCGTTCCACAATATAGTTAGTTATTGGGCTCCCACCATCAGAATCAGGATGGCCCCAACAGACAACCATGGAGTCTTTTGTAATTGCTGTAACCTCAGGTGTTTTAGGTGGATCAGGTGGCACATATGGATTTACTGCAAGAACAGGTTCTGATTCCAGAGGCTCACCAACTCCATACTTGTTAACAGCCATAACTCGGAACACATACTCATTGCCCTTCAGCAGCTTAGTAACCTTCAGTTTAGTCACTGGAACTTCTGTGGCTACAGCTGTCCATGCCAATCTACTGGTTTCTCGTTTTTCAACCACATAATGGTCAATCTTTGCTCCTCCATCATCCAGTGGGGGTAGCCATGACACCACACATTTTTCTGCAGTGACTTCAGACACAGCCAAAGGCCCTTCTGGGGGACCAGGTCTATCAAGAACTTTAACATTGAAGATATGCTTGGCAAAGCCACCAGGATTTGTTGCAGTAAGTGTATAAGCACCACCGTCTCTTCTTGAGGAATCTTTATTGATAAGTACAGTAGAGAAATCTGCTATTTTTATTTCTAATTTTGCTGTGTCTTCAAGTTCTTTTTCTCCCTTTGTCCATGTCATAGTTGGTGGAGGGCGACCTGAAACATCAGCCTCAAGTCTGAAAAGTTCACCTGCTTTCAGCACTAAGGTGTCTTTGTACTTAGCATCCACTTTTATCCTTGGGGCTTCAATGTCATCTCTACAAGTGATTGCATCTGATGGCTCAGAGGGCTGACTAACAGCTCCACCGGCGTTCCTAGCAATCACACGGAATTCATAGGCAGCGTCTTCTGTCAAACCACTTACAGTGAATTCAGTCTCCAGTATGTTGCTGAAATTAGCCTTCAGCCAACGGCCATTAGGAAGGTCTCTTTTTTCAACAGTGTAGCCAGTTATCTTAAAACCTCCATTATATTCTGGTTTAGTCCACTTCAGTGTAACTGCATGTCTTGTAATGTTCAGAGGTATTGGCTTACCAGGAGGATCTATTGGGTCCAGAGCAAACACAGGCTCAGATGGCTTGCTTGGCTTACTCTTCCCAGCCAGATTTTCTGCTATTACACGGAATTCATATGCAATGCCATCGGTGAGTCCAGATGATTTAAAGATATTGCCTGATACCAGCATTTTGCTTACAGTCTGCCAAAGAATGCTGTTTCTCTCTTTTCTTTCAACATGATATCCCAGTATAGGACTTCCACCATCAGTAACTGGCTCATTCCAGCTAATGGTCATCGTTTCTTTGGTGACTGCTATCACCTGAGGAGTGCCAGGAGGCCCAGGTACCTTAAATGGGTAGTTGGCAACTACAGACCCTGAAGTAATGGCTGGACCAATTCCATATCTGTTTTGGGCTCTAACACGGAACTGATACTCAACTCCAGTAGTAAGACGAATGGCTTTAAATGTAGTACGTATCACTGTAGTTGCCAATTCAGTCCACGTGGTACTGTCAGTTTGACGCATTTCTATAACATAGTTACTTATTGGTACACCACCATCATCCAAAGGAGGCTCCCATGAGAATGTTAGGGAATCAGATGAAATTTCATCAAATTTGATTGGTCCAGTAGGAGGCCCGGGTATGTCATGAACCTGAACTGTGATTACTTCACTAACTTCTCCAACAATATTTTTAGCTGACAGAGGGTATTGGCCACTATCACTTCGAATACATTCATTGATGGTTAGTATGGTTGCAGTTGCAGTATTTTCATAATTTACCCTTTGTGTTTGCTTAAGTATCTGGTCTTCTTTCTTCCAAGTCACTGCAGGCCTTGGACGACCAAGTACAGGGATTTCTATCTTGATATTGTCACCAGCTTTGGCAATGACTGTTTTCTGATAGATAGCACGGAGGTCAAACTCAGGGAGCATAGTTTGCTCCTTGATAATAACTGGCCTGCTTTCTCTTGGGGCACTTCTTCCAGCACTGTTAACTGCCATAACCTGGAAAGTATACTCTTCATTTTCAGTTAAATTCTTTACTACACAGTCCAGTGTTTTTACAGTGGTGATGTGTGCCCACTGGTTGGTTCCTTTTCTCTGTGCTTCAATTACATATCCAGTGATCTTGCTGCCACCATCATGTTCTGGTTTTGGCCAAGCTAAGCTAACTGAGTTCCGTGTTACATCCATAATATTAAGGCTCTCAGGTGGGGATGGTGCCTCAGAAGCTCTTACTGGTTCTGCAGTTTCAGCTGGTTCACCAATACCGTACTCATTTTCAGCCAGTACTCTGAAATAGTATTCACTACCCTCAGCCAAATTAGGAACCCTGAAGGAACACTTCTGGCAGTTGGTTGTGACTGTTGAATACGCCTTCCGAGTTGATTCACGTTTCTCAACAATATAGTTTGTTATACGGGAACCTCCATCTACCAGAGGCATATCCCACTGGAGGGTGATGCTGTCTTTGGTTATTTCTCTAGGCTTAAGGTTTATGGGTGGACCTGGTGTATCCAAAACTTTTACATTTACAAAGCCAGTCTTCTTACCAGCAGCATTTTCAAGAGTCATTACGTATTTTCCTGCATCATATCTGGTGCACTCTGTGACAATCAACAGTGTAAAGGAGTCGGTATTTTCAATACTGGCACGTCCTTTGAGTGAAACATCATCTTTTGTCCATGTAACTTCTGGAGTTGGACGCCCTTTAATTGGTACAAAAATCCGAATAGTTAATCCAGCTCTAACAACAAGTGTTCTTCTTAGCTCAGCATCTAATTCAAAGTCAGGAATCTCTTCTCGGTCTTTGATTTCCACACTTGGAATTATTACTGGTTCACCAACACCTGCAGCATTCATGGCAGAGATTCTGAAATTGTATTTGGCTCCTGTTTGCAGATGAGCTACAACAAACTGAGTGATTCTTAGAGCAGTCCCTATATTGTCTTTTACCCATTCTTCTTCTCCTTCCTTTTGATGCTCCACTATATAGCCAGTGATCTCAAGACCACCATCATAGTGAGGCTTGCCCCAGGCTAAAGATGCACTTGTCTTTGTAGTATCAGTCACCCTTGGATTTGAAGGTGGACCTGGTGGGTCTGAAAAGCAAGGAAAAGATAAAACATTACATCACAGAGGAGGCCATTCTTATGCCCTCTGAATGTGCTCCCCACCTATCCCACCCACCCCCAAATAAGAAAAGGCATGTTACTAACATGCAACATCTTTGCATAGGACTGAGTTTGAAGTGTCGCTTGGTGGTCCAACTCCTGCTCTGTTTTCTGCACTGACACGGAATTCATATTCATTTCCTTCCTGAAGACCAGTTACTTTGCATCTAAGATCTGAAACTGGTTTCTTTGTTGCTCTAACCCATCTTAAACCTTTCTTTTCTCTCCGCTCCACATGGTAACCTGTGATTTCACTTCCACCATCATCAACTGGCCTTTTCCAGGTAACTGTGACAGTATTTTTAGTCACATTTGTTACTTCTGGTTTACCAGGAGGGCCTGGAGGACCTGTTAAGGAAGAAAAATTACAGTTAAAAAACCAAAAATTAAGTCTTTAGAGATTAATAAAAACTCACTTGAACCTTTCAGCTTGTTCTACTTACCAAATCTATCCACCATTTTAACTGGTTCTGATTGTACTGGTTCACCCTTGCCATATTGATTTACTGCTGAGACACGGAAAACATATTCATTTCCTTGAATGAGCTTGCTAACAACATGCCTACAGGTTTCAATATTTTCAGCAACCAATGTCCAGAGCAGTCGACTAGTTTCTCTCTTTTCAAGAACATATGATTTGACTGGTGATCCACCGTCTTCTGCAGGAGGTGACCATGTAAGAGTTGCTTTTTCTGCTGAAACATTGCTGATCTCAATAGGCCCTGGAGGTCCTGGTATATCTAAAACTTTCACTTGTACACTCTCCTGCTTAGTGCCAAAAGGATTGGTTGCAGTGATTGTGTATTCTCCAGAATCTTTTCTGGCTGCATATTTGACAGTTAGAGTAGAAGAAGTTGGTTTGGTTTCAATGTGCACAAGCTCTGAAGGTCTAAAATCTTTTCCAGCTTTTGACCATGCTGAAGTTGGAGGTGGTTTGCCACGGATACTAATAGCAGACAGTGTAATGGTGTCTCCTGCTTTTACTGTTAAACCTTCTTTCAAAGGAGGATCCAGAACAATGCTTGGTGCCTCTGTCAAAAAAAAAAACAGACCAAAAAAATCCTGATTGTTACAACAAGAACACAGGGGGGTAAAAAAGGAGATTTGGTATTAATTATTCAAATAAAATTCTACCTATTCAATACCATCTACATACCATACTCATCCTTGCATATTATGGTTCCTGTGGATTCAGATGGAGGACTGATAGCTCCAGCTGTGTTCTTTGCTCTAATTCTGAACTCATATTTGGAGCCTTCAATAAGGTCAGTTACTGTAAATGCACAGTCTGGAACATTCACGTGATTAGCTTTTGTCCAAGTCTTTTTGGGTAAATCACGCTTTTCAACAATGTAGCCAGTTAATTTATGTCCACCATCATATTTTGGTTCTGTCCAAATGAGTGTTACTGAGTTCCTGGTTACATTGATAACTTCAGGTTTCCCAGGGGGATCTAGAAGAAAAAATAATAAATAGCGGTCAAACAAAAGTTATTTAAAATCTCAGGATTTTCCTTTTTATTCTCCCGATGACTTACCAATAGGATCAAGTGCCACAACTGGTTCAGATGGAAGACTTGGTTTACCTACTCCAGCCATATTGATTGCCATTACTCTGAATTCATATTCCAGACCTTCAGTTAACCCTGTCACTCTGAAATCTTTCATTCTTATTGGTGTTGTATTTGCTCTCTTCCACAGAAGACTATTTCTTTCTTTAACTTCAATGTGATAACCTAGAGGATAAATGATAAGATGAAAATATGGGCAAGGTTTCTAGAAATCTTAATTTCTCATGGCATTGTGAAACATCATATTTCCTGTATTGCATGATGCATAGGCATTGTGCAAGCAAATGTCTTAAAAAAATCTGACCAAACTATTGTTTCTCAGGTAGTATTTGCCCAGTGTTTAATTTTTAAATCTTGCTGAAAAAACGGGAAGCAAACCAGTTAAATCAATCAATTGATCAATCAATCACTCAATTTAAAGCATAAACACCTGATAGTTTTATCTTACCCTTTGCCAGAGAGAAAGAACTGTTAAGAACTGAAATACTAGGGATGTTTTTGGGGATGTACCTGTGATTGGTGATCCTCCAGTTCTTCTGGGATCAGTCCAAGTTAAAGCTACAGATTCATGCCGAACAGCAACAATGGTGGGGGGTGGAGGAGCATCTGGCACATCTATACAGTATTGAAAAAAGGCAGTAGCATTAAAAATTATTATCACCCCTTTAACATTTTTTCCCCATTTCATAAATTATAATGGATACTTACCAAATGGATGTTTTGCAATGACAGGGTCAGATTTAAGGCCTTCACCTACTCCATATTTATTTTCAGCCCTGATCCTGAATGTATATTCATTTCCTTCATGAAGTCTTGTAACTCTAAAAGTTGTTTTCTGGACTGCAGAGGCACAAGTCACCCACTTGTTATTTACATTATCTCTCTTCTCTAGAACATAGTTAGTGATTTCTGAACCACCATCATCTTTTGGAGGGCCCCACTTTAAGGTTATGGCATCAGCTGTGACTTCTTCAAATTTCACTGGACCTGTTGGTATGCCAGGTTTGCCAACAACTTT
Source organism: Empidonax traillii (assembly GCF_003031625.1). Lineage (NCBI taxonomy): Eukaryota > Metazoa > Chordata > Aves > Passeriformes > Tyrannidae > Empidonax > Empidonax traillii. Next base: position 816,324 of record NW_020955706.1, read on the forward strand.
CACAAAAATAGTGCCTTCCTTACTGCCAACAACATTCTTCAGAGTTATTGTGTATTTTCCAGCATCAGCTTTCTGGCAGTCATGTACTACGAGAGTGGTGTTAACTGCTGTAGATTCAAATGCAACTCTTCCACTCTCAGTAAGTGCTTGGTCTTCATCCTTCTTCCAAGTTACAGTTGGGACAGGCTTGCCTTTCATAGGGATTTTAAGACGGAAATTGCTACCTTCTTTAGCTATATAGCACAAATCAGGTAGATCTCTTAAGTCAAGTTCAGGTGCCACTGTAAAAAATAAAGGAAACCAGTTATTCAACAGTGCATAAACTTTGTGGTAAAATTAAGATGTGATTTAAAGGTATCTGATTTGTATGTATGCATAGCAATGACAGTATGTATAAAATAAATATAATTTGGGTAAGTGAAGTATTGATATAATGATCTTGACTCTCACCAACATCATCTCTTGCTACAATTGTGAGCTCTGATGGAGTTCCATATCCAGCATCATTTTGGGCTCTCACTCTGAAAGTGTATTCCTGTCCTTCTTTTAGGTCTCTCATTGAAAAATGGAGGTTCTTTCCCCGCATGACTTCTTGCCATTTATCTTCACCAATCAGGACCTCAACAATATATGCAATAATACGGCTTCCACCATCACTGATAGGTTTTTTCCATACCAAATTGCATGATGATTTTGTTACAGCTGAAGCTTTTAGATCCACAACTGGCCCAGGTGTTTCTAGAAGGAAGAGAATCATACTAAGTGTCCAGTCAAGCTAAAAATAAACATTATTTAAACAAAAAAAAAAAGAATAAAAAAATAGATGAAGTGGATCCATTTTTCCTACCAGAAGCTTTAACAGCATCACGAGTTTCACAGGGATCACCAATACCATATTCATTTTCAGCAAAAACTCTGAAGAAGTAAGATTTGCCTTCTTCTAAGTTAGTTATCCTGTAGCTTGTCTTTGGACATTCTGTTGTTACTGTGGACCATGATTTTCTTTCTGCATCACGCTTTTCAACAACATAATTTTTGATTGGACTGCCCCCATCTATTAGAGGAGGTTCCCATGTAATGTAGGCAGAATCCTTGGATGCTTCCTTTACAATCAGGTTAACTGGAGGGCCCGGAGTATCTGCATAAACACAAGACCACCGTGTTTGATATAGTAATAAAAGTTTAAAAAATCAGTTAAAAAGTCAACAAGTATATTATAATGGGGAAAACCCTGAGACTTACCAAGTACTTTCACAACAATGGTGTACTCCTTTTTGCCACAGCTGTTCTCTAGACTTAGGACATATTTTCCAGCATCATATTTATTTACATTTTCACAACGCAGGAAGGTATCAAAATCAGTTGACTTGATATCTAATCCTTGTCTATCTCTTAGGTTGGCACCCACTTTAGACCATGTAATTTTTGGAGGTGGACGTCCTCTTACGGGCACATAAAGTCTCATTGTGACTCCAGCACGCAACACAAGGACTTTCCTTAGTTCTGCATCAAGTTCTCCTTCAGGTGGAACTGTGTGTTTAACAAAAGAATATGTAATTAAAGCATCATCTTTAAGGCTATCACCAAAGTTCCTGTTACAGAAAGTCCCTCTTTACTGGCATTTCACTAGATTAACCATCTTCTCATGCCTGTGATGATGTTAGTAAGCGTCCTGACTCCTGTTTGAAGGTAATTTGCAAACTTGGCATTTTTTGCACTGATTTCCCTTTTTTTTTTTTTTCCTGCCTTTTCCACCATTTATGTTAGAAAGTCTCCTAGTTTTTTTAGAACTCAAAGGAGTTCCAAAGCCTCCTAGACTCTACTGCTTTTCTTGAGCAAGACAGTTCTGTGAAGCAATGCTTTGGTACAACAGCAAAATGCATACAAAAGCCAACATGGCTTTTACAGAGTAAATGACATACAATCAAATGCCGTGTCACACAGCTGCTTAGAATGTAATCTTGGCTTCCAATTATTTAGAAGACATGAATATGACAAAGTTTTAAGAATAGAAAAGAAAGCTGAAAAGTTTAATTTTAAGATTAGGGAAAGAAAGGTATCTTGATGAACTCAAATAGGAGACAGAAGGCTATAAAGCATACAAATAAAAAACCCAGACACTAGCCAAATTCTACTCTGTTCCTAAGTGCCCTGTTCTCTTCCAAATTAGCTGCTTTTAGCCCACATTTTCTGAGTAATAACATTCCAAATTAATCTCTGCCTGTGACCTGTGACAAACTCTATCTTTGGAAATCATCCCATGAATTAAAGTCAACTAGGTAATTGGTTTTCAGTGAACATACTTAAAATGTCTTTGGCAGTATGTTTATCAGGAACATCACTTGGGTCGCTGTATCCAATCTTATTGACAGCATAAACGCGGAACTGGTACTCTGTATCTTCCATCAGTCCTGTTACCACAAATTGCGTAGCCTGTAAATTCTTTGGTACATTGCATCTGACCCAGTTGTCTGTGTCAGCTCTTTTTGATTCCACCAGATAACCAATTATAGGGCTTCCTCCATCATATGCTGGTTTGCTCCATGACAGGCTTATTGAATTACGAGTAGTATCAACAACTTTCGGGAAAGCAGGTGGGCCAGGAGGATCTGAGAATTAAAATAGCGTAGTTATTGTACCAAATGCTGTATGATGGTATTTGGAAATAATAATGGAAAATATCTGAGATTTTAAGCTTACATTGAGGATCACGAGCATACACTGCTTTAGATGGTGCGCTAGGCTTGCCAGGTCCAGCTTTATTCAATGCTATCACCCGGTACTCATATTCTGTTCCTTCTTGGAGTCCGGTAGCTTTAACAGTTCTTTCAATGACAGGCTTTCTGTTCACTTTTGTCCAGTTAAGAGCCTTAGTTTCACGCTTCTCGAGGATATAACCAGTTATTGGGGATCCACCATCATCAGCTGGTGGCTTCCAGCTAACAGTCATAAAGTCTTTCGTTACATTGCTAATTACTGGTGGATCACAAGGTCCGGGTACATCTGTGGAGATTTATTTGAAAATTATATTCACATTCAGAACTGCACACAAAAAGCCAGTGACTTTTGAAACTATCCTACAAAGCACTTACCATAGGGATTCTTAGCAACTGCTGGTTCAGTCAAGATAGGGTCTCCAACACCGTATTTGTTTTCAGCACATATGCGGAACTGGTACTCATGTCCTTCTATTAGTTTCTCCACTGTGCAGCTAGTAATGGGTACATTGGCACTGACCTGGGCCCAGTTCGGCCTGCTTGTTTCACGCTTGTCTACAATGTAGTTGGTAATTTCTGAACCTCCATCTTCCAGAGGAGGCTCCCAAGAAAGCATTGCACGATCTGCATACATATGTTTGATTTTGACGGAGGCTGGTGGACCAGGCTTATCTAGAACAATTAACATCACGTTATTACAGCTCTATCTCTTGCTATATAACTTAATCATAAAAGTATTTGCTAATAGACAGTCTTTAGCTTACCAAGTACTTTAAGCCTAATGGTTGCTGACTTTGATCCACTTGCATTTTCAGCCGTAATAGTGTAGTCTCCTGTTTGCTTCCTGTTAACACTGAACAACTCAACTGTAGCAAGATTTCTCTTAGTAGTTATCTTAACACCTTCAGATGGCTTTAAAACTTCTCCTTCTTTCTTCCAGGTGATTGTTGGCATCGGCTTGCCATATACATTTGCCTCCAGGCGCACATTAGATCCAGCTTTTACTGTAAGCTGTGATTGCATAGACAGATCCAACTCTATTCTGGGAGGAACTGAAAGGAAACAGTCCAAGGGTTAATCAGTATAGTAAGAGATAAACATCTCATTCTTGATATGAGATTTACTTCAACATGCACAGACTCTTATCAGAGTTATCAAATGCTTTTACATTCCTTACCATTTTCTGGATGAATGGTCACTGGATCAGAAGGTTCTGAAGGTGGGCTGATGTTAACTGCTGTCTTGGCAATTGCTCTAAATTGATACTGAGCATTTTCTTCCAAACCAGTAGCAGTGTACTCTTCTAGGGGTATTTGATGTGGAGTTGTATTGCACCGAACCCACTTATCACCAGGTAATTTGCAAGCTTCCACAAAGTAGCCAATTAGTTTGCTACCACCATCATGCTTTGGTCTTGTCCATACCAGTGATGCAGTACTCTTAGTGACATCAATAACTTCAGGTTTTCCAGGGGGATCTAAAGCAAAAGAAAACATTTTGTAGTCTGTTTTTTTTTTCCAAAAGAGAGCTAAAATATTAAAAAATGGCTTTAATAATGCTGGATCCTATTTACTGCATACCCACACACAGTGCACTCATGGTAAAGCCATAGTAAGCATAAAAAAAAAAAAAAGGGCAAACCGAAGATCACAAGGAGTGGCAGACATATTGCAAATTATCAGAAAAACAGTAGTTTGTAGTGGTACGTTTGGCTTACCAACTGGTGCTCTTGCTGTGACAAACTCAGTTGGTTTACTAGGTTTACTTGCTCCAGCTCTGTTCAATGCATAAATTCTGAAAGTATACTCAAGACCTTCGATGAGCCCCACACAAGGGTATTCTGTGGAGCGCACAGCTGTGTCATTAGCTTTCACCCACAGCAGACTGTTCCTTTCCTTGCGCTCAATGAGATAACCAGTAATTGGACTGCCTCCATCACTATCTGGCTTATCCCAAGCAACAAAAATGCAGTCCTTATTGACTTTGGTAATTCGTGCATTCTTTGGTTCACTAGGGACATCTAGAAAGAAATACAAACATATATATCAATTGTATGTTTTCTTACTAGAAAGATTAAATAGAGAAACGCTGCTAACAAAAACTGGCATACCAAATGGGAACCTTGCGATCATCTTGGCAGAAGGAAGCGGCTCAGAAATCCCAAAACGATTTTCAGCACGAACGCGGAACATATATTCTTCTCCGGGAATAAGTTTTCCAATTCTACAGGTTGTCTTTGTGACAGAAGATAAAGCTGTTACCCAGTCCCCGCGGCTTACATCACATTTCTCAACTACATAGTTTGTAATGTTACTGCCACCATCTTCAAGAGGTATATGCCATGAAAGAGTGCAAGCATCAGCATCAATTTCAGAAATATCAAATGGAGGCTGTGGTGGACCTGGTTTATCTGTACAAAAAAAGCAGATTAAGAAAGAAAGGGATGAAAGAAAATGGCAACCACTGGAATATACTAAAACTAGCTTTGTATAAAGCTGGATTGAAAAACAATGAAACGGAACATACCCATGACTATCACTCTGATTTTCTGACTATCAGTACCAGAGCTATTCTCTGCAGTAAGAGTGTAAAAATCAGAATCTTTTCTAGTCACATCCTTTATGATAAGGACAGAAGACTTTTCTGCTTTATGCACAGCAAGGCGACTGGATGTAACTACATCTTGATCTCCTTTCAGCCATTTACAGACAGGCTGAGGTTTCCCATATACATGAGCTTCAATTCTCAGTTTCTTTCCAGCTTTAATGTGAACGTGATCAGGCATCAAAATCTTAGGTGGGACTGTAAAAGAAAAAAAAATCAGACATATAAATTCAATTTCTGTGATATATTAATTTACTTTTTCTTATTTTTTCATGTGAAACATCTCTGCTTATTTTTCAAGAGGAATGACCAGTAGAAATGAACAGATGAATTTTAATTTAGGTTCCACTTATGGACAACTGCAGGGAAATATCTATTCCAGTCTTACTTTTACATTCTTGTACAGTTTACAAGAGAATATTTATGAGTTTGGATTGCCTTCGCACACACTTATGTAGATATTTGTAAACTATTAGTGCTTGAAATGTAATTCCTCTTTATATCTGGAACTTGTTGCTCACTTATTGCTGACTTTCTACAAGACAAACATGAAGGAGAAGAAAAGAAACACTGACGTTCTGAACTCAACCCACTTGCACAGTCAATCTTTTTGTATCTTCAAATTATTCTTTTCCTACTTCTTCTTTTCCACAAAAGCTATCAAGTTTCTTCCAAAAGAAACGTGACAGCTTGTTTGGTGTAGTCTTCCCACCATCGGCCAGTTTTCATTCTCCTTTTCCTGTCTCTCTCTCTTTCTCTTCCCATGTCACAATGCCCTTACCTCTACGTCTCCTGTGCTTCAGGGACCCTGCCACTTTAAATAGGCCAACCTGCCCTCCCTGCCTTTTGCTTTACATTCCCAATCAACTTCACAATATAAGCAACTTGTTTTCCCTTACATTAAAACAGGTGGCACTTCTGGCCCCATTTATCTCTAAAACTACCAGTCTGACTCTTTTTCATTTTAAGTTCATTGAAGGTGTTTATTATTTCTCCCTAATTCCTACTTTCTGGTTCCAGCTGAAACCATACCTGAAAAATTATTTAATAATTCTGAATTAGTGGTAAAATCTCATTCTTTCTGAGCTGTCAAAATATTCAGTACAGTAAACCTTCATCATCCAGATAACTTCATATGTTTTTCTGTGAGAACTATAATTCTTCCTCATTTTATTATTAAAGCAGTATATTGCAACATAGGCAGTATTTAATTTGCTACTTACTGAGTTGTTCTTTAATTTCAAATGCTCCTTCAGCTTGTATTGGCAAACTTACTCCTACAGCATTTCTAGCTGCCACTCTAAAGTTGTACTTCTTTCCCTCCTTCAGACCAGCTACAACAATGGAGAGATCCTTGACAACTGAATATTCTGTCCAGCGATCCGCTGGTTGGTCATCTTCTTTGTAGCTAACAATGTACCCATCAATTTTAGAGCCTCCATCACGCAGTGGTGGCAGCCAGCCTAAAGTAGCACTATTCTTTGTAATTTCAGTAACTTCAAGTTTTCTTGGTGGATCAGGTTCACCTTTCAGGGAAAAAACAAACAAACAAACACATTAAACACTGAATTTCCAAGATTTTCTAACTCTTGAGTATTTGTTGGATTATTGGATGACAGCCATGCTAACTCAACAAGGGCAATATACAAAAGAGCAAAAATCTTAATAATTGCAAAGGTACTATATTCATAGATCATATTATTTTAAAGGAACTGGCACAAAAATATTTATGTTTATCATTGAGTAGTTAGTAGCATTGTCCAGTTTAGAAACACTAACTTTCAAGAAACAAAAAATCTTATTAAAGTTAGCAAAAAAACCATAAAATGTACATAAAGGCATACTTACTTAGAGGATCTGTTGCTAGAACTGGTTTTGGTATGTCACTTGGAACACCTGCCCCATATTCATTTACTGCTGTCACTCTAAAATAATATTCATTTCCAGGTACAAGGTTTGCTATTTGGAAACTAGTTTTCTTTAGTTCTGCAGTGACTGTTGCCCAGGTCTTTCTGTCAGCCTCACGTTTCTGCAGGATGTAATGAGTCACTGGGCTACCCCCATCATTCTCTGGAGGTGCCCATGAAAGATGGCATGACATCTTGGTGACATCTGAAACCTTGAAGTCTGACACAGGTCCAGGAGTATCTATAAAGAAATTTCAATTTACATTAGACTTTTTGTCTTGAATAAATTAAAATTAAAGGGGGCTAACAGCTTTTTATATAGGGGGAGTTAGTGTTAGCTGATACCGTTATGCTCAAAAACTGTAGGATCTGGGGGTCATAAATAATCCTGCAAGGAACATTCAATATACTTATAAAATTGTCTCATTACTTACCCAGGACTCTGACATTCACAAATACAGCCTTTTCTCCAGCTGCATTAACAAGTGTCAGTGAATATTTGCCTGAGTCATCACGTGTTGAATCAGGAATGACACAGAAGGCCATAGTGTCAACCAGATCAACTAGTCCTTTTCTGATGACATTATCAACACCCATTCTCCTCCAGGTGACTTTTGGTGCTGGGCGGCCCCTAACAATGGCAAAAAGCCTGATAGGGCATCCAGCCCTGACTGTGACTAACTTTCTCATGCTTGCATCCAACTCAATCTCAGGAGGTTCTGAAAGTCAAAATTAAAGAAATAAAATACAAAGTTTAGCATGTGTAAGAAACTAAACCTAAAGCAAATAAAGGTTGGATGTAAACACTGATAAAGTGGATGGGAAAACTCACCAAGAATTTCTTTGGGAGATACAGCTTCTTTCAGTTCAGCTGGCCGACCAAGGCCAACCTGGTTTTGGGCAGAAACTCTGAACTCATATAATTGCTTCTCATCCAGGCTGGTGGCTGTAAATTCTGTGTGAATAACCTGGGCAGCAACATTACATCGTTTCCATCCTGCTTCAGGATCAGCACCCTCCACTTTTGGTCTAATTTCCACAACATATCCAATAATTGGAGCACCACCATCATACACTGGTTTTCCCCAGCCCAGGGTTATGGAAGTCTTTGTGCTATCAACCACTCTCAAGTTTGTGGGAGGACCAGGTGGTTCTGAAAGACAGAAAAAATTATAGATAAGAACACAGCTGTACAATTTAGTCATCTGCCATGTTACATTAAAAAAATATGAAAATTCAATGGTATTTTACCTATTGGGTCTTTGGCTACTACAGGTCTTGATGGCAAGCTTGGTTCTCCAAGTCCGACTTCATTTTCAGCACTGACGCGGAACTGATATTCATGACCGGGGAAGAGATTAGTTACCTTCTTGCGTCTCTCTGGGATTGCAGTCTTAGTAACAGGAACCCATCTTAGTGATCGTTTCTCTTTCTTCTCTAAAATGTATCCTGTAATTGATTTGCCACCATCGTATTCTGGTGGATTCCAAACTACAGTCATCTCTTCTTTGCTAACTCTTGTGACATCTGGAGGGTCGGGGCGTCCAGGTCTATCATATTTTGTTTTTGCAATAATTGGGTGTGTTTCTGTTGGTGGACCAGTGCCCATTTTATTCTCTGCACGCACTCTGAATATATATTCATTGCCTTCAATGAGGCGTGTCACTTTTGCATAGTTTGTTAGGACAGACGAAGAGAATGTAGACCAAACCATACGCTTGCTTTCACATTTTTCCAGGATGTAGTTCTGTATTTCACAACCACCATCATCTTCTGGAGGGTCCCAAGTAACAGTACATCTATCACTTGAAATGTCCGTGACTTTTAAGTTTCTTACAGGACCAGGTTTATCCAAGACAATAACAGTAGCATATGCCACGAAGTTACCAGCTGTGTTAGTTGCAGTAATCACATATTTCCCGCCATCACTGCGCCTTGATTTTGTGAGAACAAACTTCGATGTGTCAGAAGTTGTTTCAATACTGACTCTTGGAGATCTGGTGAGATCCGTGGCATCTTTGTCTTTTGTCCATACAACTTCAGGCTGTGGTTTTCCTCTGACTCCAGCCTCAATTCTAATTGTGTCACCTGCTTTCACAGTTAAAACTCCACTTAACTTCAAGTCTAGCACTGGCTTCTGCAGATCTTCCTTCACAACAACTTCCTCTGTTTTTACCCAGCCACTTTCACCAGCCTCATTCTTGGTTTGAACTCGGAATTGGTAAATCTTATTTTCCACACATTTATCTACCATGTAGTGTGTCTCCTTAATGCTGCCTTTGTGAACCCTTTCCCATTCATCTGACTCTTTCAATTTTCTCTCAACATGATAACTTAGGTTGGGACTTCCACCATCATAATCTGGCCTTCTCCATTTCAGATACACAAATGTCTTCCCTTTCTCTGCAATGTGAAGATTTTCTGGCTCTCCAGGCTTGTCAATAGGATTGATGGCAAGGATGGGAGTCTTGGTCTCAATGCAAGGACCCGGACCTATTTTGTTTTCTGCACAAACTCTGAAGAAGTATTCACGGTTCTCTACAAGATTTGCCTTTACTAATCGTTTAGTGATATCAGAGGAGACAATTGACCATCCCCTTTGATTTGGTTGGCGGTACTCTACTATGTAATTTGTAATTTCAGAGCCACCATTATCCACTGGACTCTCCCAAGCAATCATACAAGAGTCTTTTGTGACATAGCTTATTTTCAGGTTCTGACATGGTCCAGGTCTGTCAAGTACATTAACAATAGCAAAAGCTTGAGCCTGTCCACAGCTGTTCTTAGCTGCTATTACATATTTGCCATGATCAGCTCTTTTGGCTTCTTTCACTTGCAGTTCAACATTTGGTAGATCATGGAGTATCTCAACATGCTTTTCTTGGACTAGTACTTTGCCATCTTTAGACCATGTTATTTCAGGATCTGGCCTGCCTTTTACCTTACCAGTAATACGTATTGTTTGACCTACTCGGACAGTAATTAAATCTCGACAGGTCACATCTAGGCTTATTTCTGGAGGAGAAAGGATATCCTTTGCAAGTACAGTTTCTGGCAGTTCTCTTGGTTCTCCTTCTCCCACAATGTTGACAGCTTTTATTCGGAACTTATACTCATTTCCTTCTATTAATCCAGGTACTCTGAAAGCACACTGTCTAATTAGTTCATCCTTATTAATCCTATTCCACTGTGTAGTTCCAGTTTTCTGACATTCCACAATGTATCCTAGAATTGGGCTGCCACCATCTTTGAGTGGCTTTGTCCACACAAGATCAGCTGTTTCTTTAGTTTTGTCTTTTAATTTTGGATTTATAGGTGGTCCAGGAGGAGTGATTGGACGTGATGCTTTTATTGGATCAGAGCTTGGAGATGGTTTGCTTAAACCCACCATGTTTTCTGCAAAAACTCTGAATTCATATGTGTTGCCTTCAAAAAGACCAGTGACTCTGTATTTCATATCAAGTATAGGTGTCTTGTTGACACGCACCCATTTACCAGATGCTTCCCGACGTTCAAGTATATAACCAGTTATTGGAGTTCCACCATCAGATTTTGGTAGGGTCCAAGACACTGTTGCAGCATTTTCTGTAATATCATAAACAGTTGGTTTACCGGGTGGGGATGGTGGATCAAACATATATTTAGCAACTGTTGGTTCTGAATCAAGGGGTGCACCGATGCCTATCTTATTTTCTGCACGAACACGGAAAATATATTCACAGCCTTTCTGCAGTCGTGGAACCTTAATTTTTGTGTGACTTGTTCCAGAGCTAACCACTCCCCAAGTTTCTTTCTTTGATTGACGCTTCTCAACAATATAATTAATTATAGGACTCCCACCATCATCTTTAGGAGGGCGCCAAGAAATAACCATGTGTTCTGGTGTTACTTCAAGAATATTAATAGGACCAGTTGGTGGGCCAGGAACATCCAAAACTGTAAGGTGCAGAGCCACAGTTTTGCTGCCAGCTGCATTAGATACTGTGAGTAGATATTCTCCTGTATCTTTTCTTATACAGTCTTTGATAGTAAGCACGGTTGAATAATTGTCAGTCTCAATCTTGTATTTGCCATCTGGTTTAATTTCAGTGTCATCAGTAACCCATTTTGCAGTGGGAACTGGCACACCTCTCATAATTGCTGGAAGTCGCACTGTGGTGCCAGCTTTAACAACAAGACCTTCAATTAACTTCACATCTAGTTCCACAGATGGAGGTACTGAAATGAGAGAAAAATAGAAATTCATTTAAGCATTTCAAGGGAAATGCTTAAAGACAGACAGAAAGAATAAGTGAAACAACACAAAAAACCCAAAAATTACCTAGTTTTTCTTGACACTCTATTGGTATAGTTGTATCGGGAAGGCTGAGACCAACAATATTCTGAGCTTTCACACGGAATTTGTATATTTTTCCTTTTTGTAGGCCTGTAACAACACAGTCTAGCATAGGGACTGTCTGGAACTTTGTCCATTCATCTGCACCCTCTTCTTGATATTCCACCAAATATCCAGTTATCTCAGCACCACCATCACGATCTGGTCGATTCCAAGCAAGGGAAACTTCAGTCTTGTCAACATCTACATGATGCAGATTCTTTGGTGGCCCTGGAGGATCTTTTAAAATAAAACCCCAAAATGGTTACTAGGATGAAAAATCTATGGTATCAGTGTATTATGTCAGTATCACATTGATACTAACAGGACAGTCTCCAAAGTACCAATAACAATATTAAAAAAACCAAATTGTGTAACTGAAAAACACTTACGCAGTGGATCTATAGCTTTAATAGGCTTGAGTGTTTCCACATATGGACCTCTACCAAACTGATTCTCAGCTGCAACTCGGAATTGATACTGAGTGCCTTCCATCAGATATTTAGCCATATGACTGCGTTTCTTGGAGGATGATGAGATGGCTACCCACTGTGCAGAAGCTACATCTTTCCTTTCCACCACATAGTTGGTAATGACAGAGCCACCATCATCTTCTGGTTCAGTCCAAGTGAGATAGCAAGAGTCACTTCTAATATCACTCACTTTCAGATTTCTGGGTGGACCAGGTTTATCTAAAATCAACAAAAATTAAATCCGTTATTTATTTGATAACCAAAGAATTTCTTATAAAGCTTAGTAAATTTCAACATAAAGTAATATATTTAATGTAATTTTTAGTCCTTTTTCTACTGTGTATTTTTTTTAAAACTTTGTTAATTGATATTTTCCAGAAATACCTTTATTTCCTAATCTCTGATTATAGAATAAGAAGGTGTGGTATAAAAGGAACACCAAAAAGATTACCTAAGACCACGACTTTTACTGAAACAGTCTTTGAACCAGCTGGATTTTCAACTGTCAGGGAGTACATTCCACCATCTTCATGGACTGTGTTACGAATTTCAAGCTTACTACCAACTCCTGTAACCTCAATATCAGCTTTGGGTGAGACTTCATGATCATCTTTCTTCCAAGTAACTTTTGGGAATGGAACACCTTTAATAACAGCACTAAGTCGCAGGGTATCTCCAGCTTTTACATGCTGTTCTCGGGCCATATTAGCATCAAGTATCAACTCAGGAGGTTCTGGAATCAAAAAGATAAGTTTTTAAAAAATGAGGAAAAAAAAATGTTCTTAGGTAAACTTATCTGATTTTATTAAACTCACCAAGCCTGTCCTTTACTTCTACTGGATCACGAACGTTGGCTGGATCAGATTCCCCTGCTGCATTGACTGCCTTGACCCTGAACTTGTAGGTCAAACCCTCAGTAAGACCAGTGACTTTGTATTTTGTTTCAGGACAAGAATCTGCTGTAAGATTAGCCTTTTTCCATTCTTCATCTCCAACTTTCTGATACTCTATTAGGTAGCCAATTATCTTGCCATTTCCATCATGGCGCGGTGGTTGCCAAGATAAATCAACTGAATTTTTAGTTTTATCTACTGCTTCTGGATTAACAGGTGGACTTGGTTTTGCTGTTAAAAAAAGCAAAAAAAAAAACCAAAACAAAACAAAAAAACCAAAAAGGGAGAAAAAAAGAAACTATTAAAATCCTTTTCTAACTGAAATTAGGAGTGCATTAAATTTTCAATGAGAAATGAAATTTGATACTTCACCGATTGGATCTCTAGCGAAAATTGGCTTTGATGGTGGACTAGGATCACCAACACCAATTTCATTTTCTGCTGAAACACGGAATTCATATTCACAGCCTTCAAGGAGGTCAGGTACTTTGAACTTTGTGCCGGGGAAAATTGGGTCTTTGGTAGCTCTGACCCATCTTGTAGCCATTGTTTCCTTCTTTTCTACAATATAGTTTGTTATCGGCTTGCCTCCATCATACGGTTTGTTCCAAACCACTACTGCAGAGTCTTTGGTAACATCCTTAATGATTGGTTGCTCAGGTGCATCCGGAACACCTGGGGTGGGGAGAAAAAAAAAGAGCGTATAAGCATTATAAACAGAATGAAAATTAGAGTATTGAAGTAAGATTGTAAATGAGAAACATACGGAAACGGTCCTTGGCTTTCATCTCATCAGAGATGAGAGGATCACTTATGCCATAAAGATTTTCAGCATAAATTCGAATTTGATATTCTCTTCCTTCAAGCAGCTTAGGAACTTTGCATGTTGTCTTCACTGTGGCAGATGTAACTGGCATCCATAGGTCTTTGTGTGTATCCTTCTTCTCAATAATGTAATTTGTGATTTCACTGCCTCCATCATCTAATGGAGGTTTCCAGGAAACTACCATATGATCTTTATAGACTTCATCAAATATAACTGGGCCTACTGGAGGTGATGGGCGATCTGTTTAAGAAAAAATAAAGCATACCCACGCTTTTATATAAACTTCACATAACAACAAAGACTGAACAGTGTCAATACAGCAAATATAGTATAAAATGAGAAACCTGACATCACAGTTTTAATAAGGAAATAAGACCTCAGGACTATTCCTCTTTAATACATGTTTGACTCACTTGACTTAATTCCTTAATGCTTATAAGGTATTTGGTGATTAACATTTTCTACAGTCTTGACATTCTCTTAAGTGCATGTAGAGATATTAAACTATTCATGCTTAATAAACCAATCCAGATTTAACTATGTACTCAAAATTATTTAGAGGCTTTTCAGTATAATTGAGAATGCAGAAAATCAGATTATTGTAATAAAGAATACATTTCAATATCTACATTTTATATAATTCAGTTAATTCAAATCACTAATAAAATCAGAGACAATACTGTTGTTCAGTAAAACCTACCAACAACATTCACTTGACAAAATCCTTTTCTTGATCCTGTGCTGTTCTCCACAGTCACACAATATTTCCCTGTGTCTTCACGGACAGATTTTAATACCCCCAAGCAAAGAGTTGTAGGAGTTGTCTGGATCTTTATACGGTCATCTTCTTTCACAACGATATCATCCTTTAGCCAAGTAACCTTTGGTGCAGGCTTGCCTGAGTAACGTCCAGTCAGGCTGAAAGCTTCACCAACTCGAACAATAAGCTTGTCTCTAAAGTCAAGGTCAAGTGTGGGAGGAGCTGAAAGACAATATTGAAAAACGTGATGCCCAAAAATGTCAGCAATAGTAAAAAGAAAAAGTAAGGAATCAATAAATGGGAACACTGTTTTGAAAAGAAATATGAAAAAGTTACATACCAATTTCATCCTTGCATGTGATTGGTTTCGTGCAAAATGATGGCTTGCCTTGCCCCACAATATTGCAAGCACTCACACGATACTCATAGGTGTCACCCTCTTTCAAGCCTTCTACAGTGTATTTCCTATCAAGCATTTTCTCCTTTGTAACTTTGTGGAATTTGTCTTTTCCAATGAGACGGCTCTCTAGGACATACATGGTGATATCTGAGCCTCCATTGTATTTTGGAGGGTTCCAAGTTAATGTAACAGAGTTCTTGGTAACTGCTTTTACTTCCAGGTCTTCTGGACGGTCAGGAACAGCTGTGAATAAACAAAAAATATTGTAAATGCATTTTTCTGTGTATTCAGAATACTCCTGCATATTCATCTAATATGACAGTTATCCAAACTTAGAAATATTCTTACTTATTGGATCTCTAATGACAATCTCTTTTGTTGTCTCTGTGAATGGACCCATGCCAATTAGATTCTCAGCTGCAATTCGGAAAAAATAGGCTTTCCCTTCAATGAGTCCCTGAACAGTAGCATTCTGTCTTGTAACTGTGTAGCTCACTGGAGTCCAAGCTCTGTGGTCAGCTTCACGTTTTTCAATTATATAGTTGGTAATAGGAGAACCACCATCATCTTCTGGAGTAAACCATGACAATTTACAAGAGTCATTGGTTAGGTTCTCAGTAAGGAATGGCACTCCCACTGGACCTGGCACATCTGAAAGCAAGGGAAAAAATGGAGTATTTAAGTGTACATGCTGAATTTACGAACTTATACTAGTCACAAAAATTACAGTTGCTATTTACCTAGCACATCAACAATAATGGTCTTCTTCCTCTCACCACCGTCATTTTTAGCAAGAAGAGTGTATAAACCCTGGTGACTCCTTTTGCAATTCTTGATGACTAAAGAAGAACTAATAGCTGTTTCTTCAATTTTGGCTTCTTCTGGCAAAGCGCGGTCATCCCTGGTCCAAGTCACTGTTGGAGGTGGTTTTCCTGAGACATATGCTATGATTCGAATTACTCCTCCAGCATGAACAACAATTCTGTCTCTGACACTTGCATCCAAATTAATATCAGGAGCCACTGAAAGAGGTGAACAAAAAAATTTAGTGAGTGTTTTTCTCACTTTGAATTAGAAGTACTAAAAATGTAAATGAAAATGATAAATACCAATTCTGTCCTTCATTTCAATAACATCTGTGACTTCTCCAGGTTCTCCGATGCCAGCAGCATTCACTGCTCTAACTCTAAATTTGTAAAAACATCCTTCTTTTAATCCTGCCACAACAAACTTGGTTCCTCGAATTTCTTTATCTTTTACCTGGAAAAAAATATTGTAATGTCAGCTGACATCAGGATATCATCAATTTCTTTGCAAAGTTTGAAACAAGTCTTACATCAGATATTATTTCAGATTTACAAGCACACAATAGTATTAAGCATACATGGACCTAGCTCACATAGAATTCTTCAGAATTTGTGCAAAGAAATACAGGACATGGACATACAAGCTATTTTGAAGGTTCATCTTTTGATAGTTCTACAGCGAGGGTTGCCAAAACAATTATCATAGCCTGGTCTCAGAAGAGTTACATGTATTTTTGGACACATAAAGTCATGTAAGTGAAAGTGGCAAAAAAAGGAATTCTGTTCTTTTCAAACCGCAATACGAAGGCTCTTTAACTGGAAATTAAGGTATTAATTAAAATGTACCCAGATGTTTATGGACATATAAAAAATTCCCAAGGTGCACACCAGTTAATTTTTCAGTAATGTATTATTGAAAAAAGGAGGAAAATGTAGGGGCATAAAATGCTTTGGCACTGTCTGATACCAATGAAACTTACTTTTGTGCCAGTTCTAACTTGGTCTTTTGGGTTTTTTAATAATAAATTACCTATATACTTTCTCACATCTTTAAACAGAAATTATTGAATTCTAAGTTTAGGAATTGCAAAGTTAACTTGATATGAAGAAGGGGCAAGCACTAACTTTTAAGTTTGGTCCTATATTTTAAACATATGAAGATAATTATTGTGCAAAACTGCAAACTTTTAGAAAATAACTTGCATAGTGAAAATGTATAAAGAAATTTTTTTTCCTGCAGTAATTTACTTTGACAGACACACAGAAAAGAAATGCAGATTCTGTAACAGTTTTCCACCTACCCGTTCCCATTCTTCCTTTCCTTCCTCTTTATACTCAACAATGTAGCCAGTGACCCTAGAACCGCCATCCTTTATTGGCGGAGACCACTCCAGATCTACAGAAGACTTTGTCCAATCAGTAACTTTTGGTATAGGAGGGCCAGGTGGGGCTGAAAAATATCATCACACAGCATAACAATATATTGTGTGTTCTTATTTGAATATTTTCATATTTTGGAAAAAAGAATCTAAAATATTTACCAATAGGATCTCTAGCAAGTGCTGGATCAGATGGCATGCTCGGTGGGCCAACACCAGCTGCATTGATAGCTGAAACACGGAACTGATATTCAGAGCCTTCAATAAGACCTGTGACTTTGTATGAAACCCCCAGTGTCATAGGCTTGATAGGATCTCGGTTAACCCTGGTCCATCTCTTTCCAGTGGTCTCTTTGCGCTCCAACCAGTAACCAGTAATAGGAGAGCCACCATCATGCTCTGGTTCTTCCCAGTTTACAGTCATTGAGTCACGCGTTATACTGCTAACTGTTGGCTTGTCACAAGGTCCAGGAACAGCTGGGGGAAAAAATTCACACGTATCTTGTAAAAAATATGCTAAAGAAATATGGAGATAGCCAGAATGCAGAGCAGCTATGCACTCACAGAGTCACCACTGCACTAGGTAGTTACCTATCTGCACAAGATTCCTTCCCTCATTCAGTTTCTCATCCCTATTCAGGTACAGATAGTTCTGAGAAAAATAAAGTATCTTTCCTTTAAATAACAATTGCCAATTTTTTTCCTTGCCTTTCTGGATCACTATCTCATTTCAGTGCCCAGCCTAACACTGGATGTTTTAAGAATTATTTTCTCCTGCCAGCTTAACATTCCTTCTGTGTTAAAGCTGCTCTGTCTAATCTTTAAAAAGTGAAGGCAGGAAATAGACCCTTCCTGAGGTTATGAGGTTAATACTGTCTCAACTACAACAGAATGACATAGATCTTACCAGTTAAACACTTATTTGTATATTTAAACCTTAAAAATGTTAACATTGTATTTTAGTATGTACCAAGGAGGACAACAAGTTTTTTGAAGTGCTACACATGGTTTTAAGAACAAAGTACTAATGGTAAAACTCTTCAAGCTATTCTAGAAAATTTACTTAGTGAAGAGAAAAAAGTAGTAGTGGTATTTAACAGATTCTATACACATACCAGCATATGGAAACAACTGCCATCACTTGAAAGTATATTTCTACTTACTGAAAAGATTTCGTGCTGTTTCTGGCTCACTATCCAAAGGTTCTCCAATCCCGTATTTGTTTTGTGCCATAATGCGGAACACATACTCATGGCCTTCCATCAGCTTGGGAACAGTGAATATGCATTCCTTAGGCTCATTAGTAACAGGTACCCATGTCCTCCTATTTGCTTCTTTTTTCTCTATAACATAGTTTGTAATCTTAGAACCACCATCATCTAATGGAGGAAGCCATGATATTGTCATTTTATCGGCCAAAATGGATTCAAATTTAATAGGTCCCACTGGAGGTCCAGGACGACCTAAAAATGACATTTTAATAAAGAAGAATTAATTCAAATGCTACTAAAGTAAAGTATCTATCAATTGAATACTATCAATTTCTGTAATGTATAAGAGTTCTTGATATCTACCCAAAACATTCAGCCTCATCTCCTTTGAAGCAGTTCCCAGATCATTTACAGCTGTTATAGTATATAAGCCTGTATCATTTCTCCGAGACTGTTGAATTAATAAAGTGCAAGTATCTTCATCAACAATCTTGTTGACATGTTGATCATAGAGCACTGGTGATTTGTCATCTGGTTTCTTTGTAGAGGCTTTTAGCCATGTTAATGTGGGGAAGGGTACACCCTTTATCTTGGCCACAATTTTAACATCTGTTCCTTCTTCAACCTCCATAAATTCTTTGAGCTCAATAGATGGTGGACCTACAATGAAATGTTGAAAAAATAATATAAAAAATAGTTCATACTTTTAAAATGAAATTTGTATTTACTGGTATCAGTTAGTACTTACAGGTCTGGTCTTTGACAACAAGTGGGCCAACAGTGGCTGATGGTCTGCTAGGACCTGCTATATTTACAGCTTTGACTCTGAATTCATATTCTCCACCTTCTACAAGGTCCTCAACAGTAAATTTTGTTTCTTCCACATCACGTCTGTTGCATTGCTTCCAAGACTCTTTCACTTCTCCAGTACGATCCCAGCGGAGACATTCAACATTATAATGCGTAACTGGAGCTCCACCATCATTCTTTGGTGGTTTCCACGTCAAGCTCACTGTGTTCTTGGTTACAAGGCCAATCCTTAGTTTAATAGGCGGATCAGGAGGATCTTCACAAACAAAACAGAAATGTGAATAAATCCACTCTACGGTACCATCTGGTTTTAAAGGATTTGTTTTAATTTAATTTTACTTACGGATTGGATCCCTGGCTGTGGTCCGTTGGATGGTTTCTGCAGGAGGGCCAACACCAAAACGGTTTTCTGCACGTACCCGGAAGAAGTACTCTTGGCCAGATATGAGATCAGGTACAACGAAGGAGGTACTCCCACAGTTTGCATTGACTTTAGTCCAGGCCTTCCCATCAATAGTTCTTTTTTCGATAACATAGCCTCTGATTCTGTCTCCACCATCATCATCTGGCATCTTCCATGAAAGTTTACAGCTACCCCTTGTGATATCACTTACTTTAAGGTCTTTCGGTGGACCAGGGACATCTGTTAATATAAAAGCAGAACAGACACAATTTTAGATAGTATGTAGAAAAACAAGACTAAAACCTAGTATTTGAATAGTTCAATATATACAAGTCATACCAAGCACATTGACTCTGACATGCACTGTTTTTTGTCCTGCTTTATTCTTTGCTGTAATACTGTATCGTCCAGAATGACTTCTGTTGCACTCAGGGATGATAATTTCTGAACGTGTATCAGTTGCTTCCACCTGTGTATTATAAGAAGAAAGAGAAGTTATAAATCAACTTTAAATATTTATGTTTGAAAAATGCAACAATACTGAGGTTAAAAAAATTGTTTGCTTTACCTGAGCTTCTTCAGGTACGTTATGACCTCCCTCCTATAAACAAAGGGAAATGATGTAAATATAAAAGGGAACAGGCCTAAATGTCTAGAAACAGCTGTAGAAAAAAAAGTTATCTCTTTTACTAACCTTTGCTGCTGTTTTTGCTTTTCCTTCATACTCCCAAAATGTTTTTGGAACTGGACGACCCTTGATAACAGCTGGGATTTTAATTGTTGTGCCAGCACGACAAGAGAGTAAATCCTGTGCTCCAATATCAAGGAAGATTTCTGGTTCCTCTGCAAAAATATTTAAATATAAAAATTTTAAGAGTTACTCAGAGGATATCTCTGTCAGCATGTAGCTGAAAGCCCCCTGAAACATGTAAGAATGCAAGTTTATGCGATAAAGATTGGGTGTGCAAAAAGGAAACTGGGGAAGTATACAAATAGAAAAACTTGTTGCAGTAATTTCTTCATAAAATACACAGTATTTCCTTAGTATGACTGTAGGTGGTTATCGATTTTCTAATAGATCATGCTCTGGTAATAGTCATCATGACACTTTCAAAAATGTGTGTCAATCTTTCATTAAATTTTTGCATAATTGTTTATTCTGTTTGACTTGTTTGGCATCCTGCTTGAACATTCACAGCAGTAAGTGGCATTTAGATACAAATAACTAAATCAATTCCCAGAACACCTACCTAGAATATCTTGGATAGGTATTTCTGATGTTGCAGGACTTGGTTCTGATTCTCCAGCAGCATTTACAGCTTTCACCCTAAATCGGTATTTTCTGAGCTCTTTCAAGTTGGGAATAACACATTCACAAGTAGGGAAGAGTTTGTCTCCTTCATTCACCTTCTTCCAGTCAGTACTACCTTCATCTTGCATTTCAACAATATATCCTTTTATAGGACTCCCACCATCCTTTTGAGGAGGTTTCCATGCAAGAGCTATGGATGATTTTGTTTTGTCTTTGACCTCTGGGCAAGATGGTGGACCAGGAACAACTTGCAAAACGAGAGTAAGTAAAAATTACCTGAGAGTTAGTGTCTTCCTGTATTTTTTTGAATAGTTTCTAGAAGAATGCCAATACTCTAATTTTCTTCTCTCATACATAGAGTGTATAACCCCAGAACATGCATACTAATAGCATATGCTACCTATATTATTAAGAGATACTTAAGGTACAAGGCATAAATATCAAACTCTTTAAAAATTAAGTAAAAAAACAATATAAAAATATGATTCTGATCTGAAATTTATTTGGCAATATCTGCATTGGTGTAATCAGAGTATTAGGCACATAAAAGAGATAAAAAATTTAAATTACAGCTAATTATTTTTAAAATGGTGACAAACACCAAATCAGGAAACTATTTGTGTCAGTATATTCTTTTTGGTTTAATGAAAACAAACCATTTGATTAATTGCACTAAATGAAAAATAAAAAATAGTAGCACATCTTTAGTTCTGTTGTGATAGAGTCCTTTAACATAGTCATACAAATTATATACTTACATATGGGATCTGCTGCTAAGGCTGGATCTGATGGTTCACTGGGAGGGCCAATTCCAGCAAGATTTTCAGCCATAACTCTGAACTGGTACTCAACACCCTCAATCAAACGAAGCACATTGTGCTGTAGACCTTTTACTGATGGTTTTGTTACCGGAGCCCTGTTGACACGTGCCCAGTACACACCTCCCACTTCTCTCTTTTCTAGCCAGTAGCCAGTTATTGGGCTGCCACCATTGTCCAAAGGAGGCTCCCAAGTCACCAGCATAGATGATCTGGTGCGTTCTAAAATCTTTGGCTTTCCAGGAGGTCCAGGAAGGCCATAGGGATCCTTAATAACAACTTTTTCTGAGAGGCATTCATCACTTATTCCATATTTGTTTACAGCCCGGACTCTAAATTGGTATTTTTCATTTGTTGCAAGATTCCACACCTGAAAAAGAAGATTTAAATCAATACTTGGCTACTTTTGGAATAAACTTACTTGGAGATATGCAGTGATTTTCACTTTAAATTCTGTCTTGGAATCTCATTGGCATACTTCTGTTTATTACCACAAAGCTATATATGATGTCCCAAGGATATTCTTATTTTATGTGCATAGGACCAGACATTAAAAAAATGTCATCATGTGTGGTTTTGCAGTTGGTAAAGTTGAATAATACTGGGTAATGGAAAGGAAGATGTCTTCTAGCTCAGTTGAAGTTAGGTACCAAAAGCGAACAAATTTCTTTTGTTTTGTTATATGAGGGATAACACAGATACATGGATGGCCAATACAAATAGTAGCCATTCATCCAGTAATTCTGGAGTTCAAATGGAGCATGAGCACAGGTGTCTTTGCAAATAGCAGTATTCATTAGATATGTAATATTATTTTTTACGCATACTATATACTACATAGTACTCTATGGCTGAAGAGCAGCCAGGCAGAAAGGGACCTGGGGGTGATGATTGACAGGAGGCTGAACATGAGCCAGCAGTGTGCCCAGGTGGTCAAGAAGGCCAATGGCATCCTGGCCTGCATCAAGAACAGTGTGGCCAGCAGGAGCAGGGAAGCGATCCTTCCCCTGTACTCAGTGCTGGTGAGGCCACACCTTGAGTATTGTGTTCAGCTCTGGGCCCCTCAGTTCAGGAAAGACATTGAGGTGCTGGAGCAGGTCCAGAGAAGAGCAACGAGGCTGGTGAAGGGACCTGAGCACAAGTCCTATGAGGAGAGGCTGAGGGAGCTGGGGTTGTTTAGTCTGGAGAAGAGGAGGCTCAGGGTTGACCTCATCACTCTCTACAACTACCTGAAAGGAGGTTGTAGCCCGGTGAGGGTCAGTCTCTTCTGCCAGGCAACTATCAGTAGGACAAGAGGGCACGAGCTTAACCTCTGTCAGGGGAGGTTTAGGTTGGATATTACAAAGAAGTTCTTTATAGAGAGAGTGATCAGGCATTGGAATGGCCTGCCCAGAGAGGTGGTGGATTCACCGTCCCTGGAGATTTTTAAGATGAGGTTGGATGTGGCACTGAGTGCCATGATCTAGTAATAACAGTGGGATTGGATCAAGGGTTGGACTTGATGATCTCGGAGGTCTCTTCCAACCCAGTTAATTCTATGATTCTATGATTCTATAATAGGTAATAAAGATATTTTATAAATTACCCCATATCTTCTCTCAACGGCGCCTGTGGAGACTTCTTCCCACTCAGATTTCTTCTTACTAGCATCACGTTTCTCAATAATGTAATGGGTAATTTCACTACCACCATTATCAAGAGGTGCATCCCATGTTAAATAGCATGATTCTGCTTTAATATCAGAAACAGCAAGGTTTCTTGGTGGAGCAGGACGATCTGTATGAAAGCAATAGAGCATAGAACTACATTAAGAGAAAGGCAAAAGCATTTTATTAGCAGTCATTTAATTAAAATGTTGCATCCTTACCATACACTTCGACATGCACATTGCGAAATGCAGTGCCAAGACGATTGGTAGCTCTCACAGTGTAAGTGCCTTTATCATTCCTCACTGTTGCAGGCAGGATAAGTTCAGTTTTTGCTGCACTTCTAGATACTTCTTCCTTGGTTATCTTAAGTGCATCGGATGTTTGGTCAATTAAAACTTCATTCTTGTCCCATTCAATCTTTGGCATTGGCAGACCTGTCACATCAGCAGGAATATTAACTGGTTCTCCTGCCTTGACTTTGATAGTATCTCCTCTCACAGCCAATCGCAATGTAACAGTTGGAGGTACTGAAAACAAGAAAAGTGACAGAGTCAAGATGGAGATAAAACAGAAATTTCCTTGAAGTGTTCTGAAGATATTTGTATGGATTTCTTTAAAGCAGATATACCTTCATCATCTTGTATGACTACGTTGAGGGGCAATGACGGTTCACTTTCTCCAATTTCATTGACAGCTTTGACACGGAATTCATACATATGAAGTTCATCAAGCTTTTCAACGAGAAGAGATGTTTTTGGACAGAGCCTTGCATTAACTCTTTCATAATCTTTTGAATCATGTCTCCTCTTCTCAACAATATATCCTATGATGGGACTGCCACCATCACTACGTGGAGGCTTCCAATCAAGTGTAATGGTTGACTTTGTTCGCTCTGTGTACATGAACCTCTCAGGAGCTGTTGGAGGACCTATTTACACAGACAAATTAAATGAAAAAAAAAGAAAAGAAAAAATCAGAGAATTTTAAATTGTGTAAATGCAGTAGCTCTAGCTTTTTAAAACAATAGCTTTTGTATGCAAAGAATCTGAGTATAATTATGGCTAGTATAACATTTCTCAAGTATGTGGAGAAAAAGGTAATAAGTAGTGTCTCAGTATGCAACAGTATTTTGTTACATAAAGAACCATAGTTGTTTCACAGAAGTGATTTAGAAATCTGACTGAAGCAACTGATCTAAGGCAGATGCCTATCCATGTAATTAAAAAGTAAATACAACTTCTGTATAGAAGGCAGTTCACACAACAATATTGGTTTATTAACTTGACTTTTTTTCTTTTAACCCATAAAATTAATTGTCTTACCTAATGGGTCAACTGCAAGAATGGGCCCTATTTCAACAGGTGGACCGGTACCAAATTTGTTCTTGGCACTAACACGGAATTTATATTCTTGCCCTTCAACTAGACCTGTAATATCACATTTAGATCTCTCCGTGTCTACAGCTAGTCTCCATGTATGCATTTTGGCATCCTTCCGTTCAACAATGAAGCCTGTGATATCACTGCCGCCATCATCTTCAGGATCAGACCAGTTAAGTAAACACATCTTTCTGTTTGTAACCACTGGCTTTAGGTCAAGGACTGGTCCGGGAACGTCTGAAAAACAAAATCAAACAAAATATGGTGAGGCCCATGCTAACCAAAAGAAATGCTTAGTTGATTTGAGAAAATATTTTCTTTACCAAATACTTCTACTCTGGTTCCTGCAGATTTCGAACCACTGCTATTGGTAGCAGTAATTACATATCTTCCATGGTCTTTTCTCAATGCATTCTTAATGGTTAACTCAGATTTTGTGCCAACATTTTCAATAACAACTCGATCTTTATCTAATTCACCGTCCTCCACAGTCCAAGCAATAGTGGGAGTAGGACGTCCTGTCACAATAGCGGGAATTTTAAGAGTTTGCCCAGCCATGATCTGAATGCCTGCTTTGACAGAAACATCCAGTTCAACAGTGGGAGGCTCTGTGAAAGAGAGAGAAATACTTCATTAGCTGAAGGGAGGGATTCAAACCCACCTTTTAAGCAGCTAGACATTTCTTGAAAATAATACAATTGCAATACCTTTAGGTTCTGCAACTGTTGTGGGTTCGGTTTCCCCAGGTGGTCCTTCACCAGCTGCATTGAGAGCAGTAACACGGAGTTTATAGTCTGCACCTTCTCTGACTTCTGTAACTGTGTACTGTCGAACCTTAATGGGTTTCTCTGTACAGCGTGACCACTCATTTACTCCCATCAGTTGTTTGTACACATGGTAACCAGTGATATCTCCACCACCACTATACACAGGAGGTTCCCATTCTAGCTCAATAGAAGTTGCAGTTGTATCAGCAACCCTTGGAATTGGTGGACCAGGTGGCACTATAAATAAATAAGTGTAAATTAAAGTTAAAGGCTGTGAATCCTATTTTGTCACAAGTATGCTGTTAGCTTCTGCTAAGCTACTTACTTATTGGATCCTGTGCAGTTTTTGGATCTGATGGCGGACTAAATTTACCAGGGCCAGCTGCATTTTCAGCACATACTCTAAAGATATAAGTTAAACCTTCCAACAGTCCTTCAACTTTTACTTCCAGAGCATTCACAAGGTTTCTGTTGACTCGAGCCCAGTGAGTACTATTAATTTCACGTTTTTCAATCCAATATCCTATGATAGGGCTGCCATTATCTTTTGGTTCATTCCACTTAACCAGCATACTGTTGCTGGTAACATCTTCCACATCAGGCTTATTAGGTGCATCTGGTGGAGCTGAAAAAAAAAAAAAATTGTTTTGTCATCATTGCCGTCTCTTCAGAGTTAACTCAAAGCTAAGAGAGAACTTAGATATAAGAAATTACTAATTTAAAGTAATTAACTGTTTTTCTGCTCTCTTTCTTTAGAAACTTTGGACCCTAATGGCAATCAGTAATCAAACTTTTGGTAAGAATACTCATCTATTAAACACAGAGAATGTCACTGATCAGAAGCTAAGTGTTTTAAGTGTAAAGTTTTATGACAGTGATCATCATTCTTAAATCTTTAATATTTCCAATAGTTCTCTTTATTTCAATGTGTAATAAATATCACATTGTTCAAGTTTTTTCTGGGGAACATTCACCTACATGAAGCTGAGTATTCTAAGAGTCTGTGTAGTTTTATACTGGTTTTCTGAAAAAGTTGTATTTCAAAATTAAAACTTACAGAAAGGATCTTTAGCTGTCATTGGTTTCGAAACACATGGTGGCCCTGCTCCAACTCTATTTTCAGCAAATACACGGAAGAGATATTCTTTTCCTTCAATCAGTTTTGTAACATGGAATTTGCAATGCCTGAGTGTTGAACTGACAGTGACCCAGCCCATTTCAGCTTTTGTATTGTCTTTCTTTTCCAGTACGTAGTTTAGGATTTCACTTCCACCGTCATCAAGGGGAGGCTCCCACTTGCAAATGACAGAATTTTTCCTTACATCTTCAAATACAAAGTTGACTGGAGGCCCAGGTGTATCTGTCAGTAAACCGAGAAAAATGGTCAGTATTCACCATTTGCACTTCTTACCCAATACTCCGAACAGCTAGGTGTTTTAAGAACATTCTTTACATACCTAACACATTGACTTCACATGAGGCTTTTGCAACACCATGATCATTTTCTACTTTAATTGTAAATGTGCCATGGTCAGCTCTGATGGAGTCACGAATTGATAGTACAGACTCCCCTTCTTTATGGTTGTCAATGCTCAAACGTTCTGGCAGTGACAGCTGGAAAGGTTTCTCTTCTGCAGCTTCACCCTTCTTCTTTGGTGTTGTTACTCTCTTTTTGATATCCTCTGGTCTGACAATTTCATCATTCCTCAGCCAAGTGATAGATGGGTAAGGTGACCCTGAAATATGTGCCTCAAGTATGATCTCATCACCTCTTTTCACCTCAAGGCCAGACTGTAGGTTTGCAGCAAGGAAGACTTTCGGAGCCTCTGTAATAACACAGAATGATAAATAGAGCATAGAATCTTCCAATATGTTTGAGGATGTCTGGCAACTAATACAAATGATCAAATTAATAATTCATACCAATAGGGTCCACAGCTTTCACGAAAGGAGTAATACGAGAAGGCTCACTGATGCCAGCAGCATTCTCAGCACGAACACGAAACTGATATTCCTTTCCTTCCTCGAGGCCTTTCACTGGATAAGTTAGTAAGGGTACCAGATAGTCATTGCATCTCTCCCATCTCTCTTTGCCCTTAGCGAGTTTTTCTATTATATAGCCCATAATTTTGCTTCCACCATCAAACAGGGGTGGTTTCCATGTAAGTGTTACTGATTTGGATGTTGGATTATGGACCTCAAGGTCAACAGGTGGATCTGGAGGCTCTGTAGAAGAGTAGATCAAAAGAGGGGTCATATGATAAAAGAAAGGATGAAGGTATTAGTTAAAATTCAATTTGCTAGATTATTTAGTAGTAAGACAGACAGACTTACGTTTTGGGTCTTCTGCAATGATTGGATTTCTTAGTTCAAGATAGTCACCTCCTCCAATCTTATTGACAGCTTTAACACGGAAGTAATATTCACAGTTTGGGATAAGATCTTTGACTTGCCATGAAAGCTTATTTTCACCAGACATGACTGGGATATATGTTCTACGACCTGCTTCTCTGCGTTCCAGAACATAATGCAGAATAGGAGTACCACCATCAAAGTCTGGAGGTTCCCAGGACACTTTGCAAGAATTCTTAGTTACTTCGCTTGCCTTGATGTCTTTACACTGTCCGGGTGGACCTGTTTTAAATAAGAATAAAAAATTAACTGAATAGATGAGTAACTGTATTCATATAAATATGAAATCATGTCTTTGCTTTGCAGAAAGCAGACCAAGATCACAAATGTTGACTACACACCATGTATGTGAATTTATGTTCTCAAAGAGTCAGAATTCTTAAAACATTTTTACATTTATATGTTAACTATTCAAAATAATTGGGCTTTGGGCAGCCACTGAATAGTTAGAGCAACTTGGGGTAATGGTTTATCATGGGATTTTCTAACATTAATGTCTGTGTGGCAATCTACATGTGTCTGAATTGAAGTGATTTGTCCAACTGGCAGAAAAATTATCTTTCTAGTCCTTTCTTCTGTCAGCTGCAGGGCTGAAATGAAGGTAAGTATATTTCTTGGAAGGGAAGAATCTAGTTACCTATGACTTTGACATTGACTGAGCCAGTCGTTGATGCCAGCTTATTCTCCAGTGTGATAGTATAAACACCAGCATCAGCATGAACACTGTCTATGACTTCGAGCAATGCAGAGGTGTAGTCACTCTTCATTGTTGTTCTGTCACCAGCTTTCAACTCTTTGCCATCTTTGTGCCATGTTATAGTTGGGGATGGAACAGCTCTGAAGGGTATAGGGATACTTAATTTCTGTCCCTTAACAACAACAATGTCACGAGTTTGTAGATCAATGGTCGGATTGCCTGTAAAAGGAAGCATAATATTACTAGTAAGTTGCCAAACACCATTCTTTTTCATTATGCAGATCTGGAAAAAAAAAGGAATCTATTCTTACAGTCTGGGTCCTTGGCAACAACTTTTTCTGAGATGTCTGATGGCTCACTAGCTCCAACAGCATTGACAGCTCTGACTCTTAGCACATATTCCTTGTCTGGAACCACACCTTCCTCCACTTTACATTTTAGATCTTTTATGGGGCGAGAATTGATTCGCATCCATTTTTCTGTTCCTGCTTCACACATCTCAACATTATACCCAATAATAGGACTTCCACCATTCTTCTCAGGAGGTTTCCATGCAATGCAAATGTGATTTCGGCCTGCATCTGTGACATGTAAATCCTGAGGAGGTGAAGGAGGGCCTGCAGAAATGGAAAAGTTATTGTGTCATTTTTCTCTCAAAGTATCTGTTCCACACAGTACGCTACTTCTATAATCCATATACTGCATATTATACTACTACTTACTTGTTGGATCTTCAATATGAATGAGGTCAGTTGGTTCACTGGGATGACCACAACCAGCTTCATTTTCTGCACGAACCTGGAACTGTACATCTGTGCCTTCAATGACATCTGTCACTCTGAAATTGCAATCTGGACCAGCTGTCTTGCCAGCTTTTACCCAGCGAGTGGCCAGTTTTTCTTTCTTTTCAATAACATATCTGAATAAATGGGGGAAAATACTATCAGGCACTTGAAATAAGGAACAATTCAGACTTCTTGTTCAATAAAATAGATAAAAAGAGATTAGAAGAAGTTGGACAGTGAACAGTAAAGAGAGTAATGGGTAATGGATTCAATTAACTTTTCTTCACACATTAGTCACTTAGTCCTAGTAGGTCTCAGCCCCTATTAGGGCTGACATCACTGACAAACCCAAGTCTGAAAGCCAATAACTGATCTGTGTTCTGTGTTTTAGAACTGAAATAAACTGTGTTCTCAGATTTTAGAGAGCTACAGAGGCAAAAGAACCTCCAAGCTATACTTGTATCTTTGCTAGTTTGAATCTCAGCAGTTAATCCATTGAGAATATTTGTAGATATTATTACTCAGTTGTCAAAATTCCGCTTAGGACAGACTATGGCAAAGTAATGCAAATTAAGTGGCTTATGTTGCTTCAGGAAGATCTCTGCAGTTGTCTGTTTCTTTAACATGAGTTTACTGTGATTGGGAAAAGTCAAAATCTAAAGAGGAAAAATCCAACTGGCATTCAAGATTAATTTCAGAGTACAGACACTTTAGAAACCAAATTAAAGACAAATTAGAAACAACCCAGAAGAGTAAACAGTCTTTTTGAAAATTGTTATAAAGAAGAGAATGAACAGAAAACAGGTGAGGCTTCATTTTAGCTGAGAGCATGCAGTTTGAGGGAGAAACTAAGCAGAAGGAAAATGCAATGATATTACTTAATAGATGAGTCCAAGTGGCTACATAGATGAGTCTAAGCATGTTGACACATATTGTTCATGCATATTAGGTATTTTATATGCATAATTTCCGCATTTTAAAATCAAACCCTTAACTGCTTTGACCATATGGTTTCACTTACATTCATTTACCTCTTTTTCATATAAAATTTGTCCATTTAAAACCTTAACTTTTTGAGAGAAACATCTTAATTCATTAAAAGATTTTCATCTACAGGAACCTACACAAACGTAAAATGACCTTACCTTTGAATTGGTCTGCCACCATCATTCTTTGGTGGTTCCCATTTCAAATCAACATGACCTTTTTTCACTTCAACTATTGTAAGGGCATATGGAGGCCCAGGGGTAGCTAAAACAGAAAAAAGACACACATTAGGAGACTAGGAATTCATTATATGTGAGCTACTGATCACTCAGTAAGCAAATCAAAACTTACTGAAAGTATCTTTAGCAAGCACTGAGTCTTCAATTTCACAGTAGTCACTCTGTCCAACGGCATTTTCAGCAGCCACACGGAATACATACAATGAGCCTTCAGTCAGTGGGCTCACTGTGTACTTGGTATCTTTCACTGTTGTATCAACTGTCTGCCAACCTTTTCGCCTTACATCTCTTTTTTCAACAATGTAGTTGGTAATTGGGGAACCCCCGTCTTTTTCTGGTACTGTCCATTTAAGATCTGCTGTATTTTTAGTAATATTAATAACTTCAAGCCAGCGAGGTGGTGAAGGAGGATCTGAAAAATAGAAAAAGAAGGTAAAATAGGTCATTGTAATTCCCATGGAAGCCAGGGAATACACCTAAAGTATTAAAACTTCGTATTTTCTGAGCTGAAGCAGGGCAGATTTTAATATTTCATAAGCCTTTCAATAGTTTGTTTGGTACCTATGGAAATAGGTAGACATGGGTCTTTTTTAATGACAGAGACAGTATATCTGCAGCAGCAGCACATTCTGAAACAGTACTCACAGAGCCTCTCCTTGCACAGCACGGGGTCACTGGGTTCACTGGGCTCACTCTCGCCAGCCTTGTTCACAGCTCTTACACGGAATGAATATTCTTGTTTTTCCATAAGATCTTTGAGGAAGTGTTCAGTTGTGGGAACTCCTTCAGCCACTCTCACCCACTCATCTGTTCCAGTCTTTAACAGCTCAATGACGTAAGATTCAATCTTTGCCCCTCCATCATGTTCTGGCTTTGTCCAGTTCAGGGTCAATGATGTCTTGCCAATATCTTTCACAGTGGGCTTTCCAGGAGGCCATGGTGGATCTAGACAAGAGTACAATATTAATTATGTGATTGAAAACAACTTTTGTTTGATAATTAAACTATTAAAAATGTATTTGTTATACCAATTGGATCTTTCACTAAGATTGGCTCTGTTTCCTTGCTTGGTTTTCCAGGTCCTGCAAGATTCTCTGCCAAGACACGGAACTTATATTTCTTCTTATTTGTAAGACCTTTTACTCTGAAAAAAAAATAATTTAGCTTGATGAAACCAAAACTAGATATTAATTCATGTTTAAAACATTATTCTCTCTATTCTTCATATCACAGTTACTTGGAAAATCTGAAAATACTTAAATTAATGCTAATGATGTTTTATGAAATGTTGAACATTTGAAATAGGCATATTGTCAACAGTAAAATAGAGAATCATGGGACAGAAATTAGTGTTATAAGAACCATCTTTCATTTTTGCATGTGCTATGTTTTTTAGTTAATAAGAGTACCAGCAGAAAAAAACTCAAATTTTTTTTGTTTGATAATTGAAATGGCTATATCTGCTATTTTAGACTATCTTATGAATAACCACATAGCACAGAAATTATTAAGCATAACATTTAAAAAAATAAAATACTTGATAAACTCTGCTATAAATATATTTCTCTTTAAAACTAATTATCAAAAAAGTATGCCACCAGGTGGTAGTTGAATCAAAACTTAGGGAAGTTAGAAAAAAAAGAGTAAGAACAATGTAGAACTTGTTTAAAAGACTACTCTTTCTGTTTCTATGACAAATTTCAGCTTAAATTGACTGTAGTCTTACTTGAATGTTGTATCTTTCACTGGCATTTTATTGCATTTTATCCATTTATCCTGCTCGGGATCATATCTTTCAACCCAGTAGCCAGTTATGGGGCTGCCACCATCTTCATCTGGTTCGTTCCATGTTAAAGTGACTGAATCTTTAGTGACCTCTGTAGGCTTGAGACCTGTTGGAGGGCCTGGTGGATCTGTATAAATTAATTATTTAAAAACAAAACAAAAAACGAAACAATCAGATGTGGGCTTTTTTCTCCCTATTAAAATATTGTGAAAATCTAACATTAACTTAATTAACTAACCAAATGAATATTTGGCAATGATGGGGTTACACTGTGCTGGCTCCCCAATACCATACATGTTCTCAGCACTGACTCGGAACACATATTCTTTATGAGGAGTTAAGTTGGTAGCTCTGAATTTTGTATCCTTAATAGTTGATGACAACTTGTCCCATATTTCACTGTCTGTAGCTCTTTTCTCAAGGACATAGTTGGTAATTTTAGAACCCCCATCATCTCTTGGAGGATTCCATGTTAGAAGGCAGGATTCGTTTGTGATTTCTGATACATCAAATGCAGCTGGTGGACCAGGTTTATCTGTGGAGGATAAGATGTGAATGTTAATCTTCTGCTCACATACTGCAGTAAATTACTAATTATTTGTATGAACAACATAGAATACGTGCATACCGAGAACATTAACTTCAACAACAGCAGTAGCACGTCCACTGGAATTTACAGCTTCTATAATATAGGTTCCACTGTCACTCCTTTTGCTGTCTGTAATAGTCACTGTAGACTGATTAGGCTGGCTTTCAATGGCGATTCTTTTGTCAGGTCTCAAAATTTGATCAGCCTTGGTCCAAGTAACCCGAGGCTCAGGCTTTCCAGTTACTTTAGCTGGTAGCTCAATTTTAGTTCCAGCTTTCACAGTAAGTCCAGCAAGAAGCTTCACATCTAAGAAAATTTCTGGAGCCTCTGATTTAGGAGAGAATAAAAATGTTATTATAGAAATAGTATTTCAGAGACTGGTAAAAAGAAAGCAGCTATTGTAATTCAGCAGGTGAAGTAACTACCTTTTGCATCAATGGCCTGAATATCATCAGTTGGCTTGCTTGGCCTACTAGCTCCTATTCTGTTCAGAGCCTTAACCCGATATGCATACCACTCTCCTTCCATGAGCTTTGTTACTTCCATTCTGTTTAAAAAAAAAAATCAATCAGATATTTAAAGTGATGACGATGGCATAGTTAGTTGAAAAGATGTATCTACTGATTTCAGTTTACTTACTTGGTTTCAATAACAGGTTCCCCACATGTCTCCCACTTGTCTGTGCCACGTTGAGATTTTTCTACCAGATAACCTTTAATGCGGGCACCACCATCAGATTTTGGAGGCTCCCAGGTTAGGAAGATTCCTTTTGATGTTGGATTTCTCCATTTAACATTTTCTGGTGGGTCAGGCACCGCTATTAAAAATTAAAACATTTAACATTAAACACATTTAACATTAAAACAATTTTACATCTTATTTTGATGAAAATCAGTAAGATTTCAGAAACAGAAAATTAGCAGCAATATGCTCACTTGCTGGTGTTGACATATTTACAGGTTCATCAATATATGCAGGTTCTCCAGGGCCACATTTATTGCATGCAGAAACTCTAAATAAATATTCTTTTCCTTGGACGAGGTCAGGTACAGTGAACTCATGGTCAACAATATGATCCATAACCTAAAGAGCAGAAAGGTTCCAATGTGTTTTCAAAATTTATTTCCAAAGAGTGATTACTAATATAAGACACAAAACTCAGTAACACATGTGGAAATAATATAGCAGTAGAAATTCAAATGATAGAGAATGAACTTACTTTGCTCCATGTTTTCCGGCTTACTTCACGTTTTTCAATTACATAGCCAGTAACTGGACTTCCACCATCGTCTTCTGGAGGTTCCCATGACAACTGTACTGTAGTCCTGAGTACTTCTAAAACTTGAAGTTCTTTTGGTGCACTTGGAGGAGCTAGATGCCATAGAAATTGCATTAATTAGTCTGTAATTAGTGTTTGATAGATGATTTCTATGTAATATATCTGCCAGAGGACTTAGTCTTGTTAGTCATTCTTCCTTAAACAGCAAAGTTGGATGTTGAAAACCAGAGAAGACTTTTTCTGAGGATGGATTTCTAGTTTTTAGTTATATTTTAATGTACTTGGTTTACTGGACATTGTGAGATTTCACATTGTTAACCTAATTAGATATAAGCAAGAAAAATATGGAGTGTTATTGCTAGAATATATACATGTCCACTTACCAATGACATTAACATTAATTTCTCCTGAAACAGATGACACAGGATTTTCTAATGTTAAGTAATAAACTCCCTTGTCTGGACGTTCACTCGGAGTAATGACAAGTTCTGCAAAGGAGGCAGTGGTCTTCATTGTTACACGATCACCCTTTTCTAAGACTTGGTCACCAAAAGACCAGGTGGCAGTTGGAATAGGATAGCCAGTGATGGGAACACGGATCTTGATTGGCTCTGGAACAATAACTTCCAGTCCATCCTTAAATGCACTTAGGTCCATTGTAGGTTCAACTGGAAAAAGCGGAAAATGGATTCTATGAAATATTTTCAGTTGTTATGAATATGGGTAATGATAGCTGTGTTGAGAGGCTGATTCTGACTGTATCTCAGCTTGCAGGTTGGAGCTGCCTAGGCCTAGCTTTGGCTTACCACTGCCTACTTGTCCTGAGTAAATGCTTTTCTTTTTTTTTTTTTTTTTTAAAATATGTGAGATGATAAGGGAGACTAGCATTACCAAGAGGAATATCTAATTTACCCTTAAATGTAAAAAATATGTATTGTTTAATTTTTTTTCCCAGAGGTCTTCTCTGCCTTTTTCTCCTTCTGTTATTTCCCATCTTCCACAAAACTCAATCAGGAGACAAAAATTCATGCCTTGTTCCTCAGGCAAGCTAATAGGCCTCTACCTAATAATACAGATAATTATCTGAAGAATTCATAATGGAGGAGAAATGGCTCATAAACTCAAATGTATAAGGTGTGGCAGTTATCTGGTGAAAAATCTTCACATATTATCCACAAGATGCTCTTTAATAATGTGCCTTATCTGATTGTCTTTAATAAATAGAATATGGCTTACCAAAAGTATCATCTGCAGTTAATGGCCCAATAGCCTCTGCTGGGTCAGACACACCAGCTGCATTTTCTGCTGAGACTCTGTAGTAATAACTGGATCCTTGTTTCAATCCAGTTACCTAAAGAAGCACAAATAATAGTTTACTAACTCATATTAAAGATGACCTGTACATTTTAAGTGTTGATGAAGAGAATATCATACCTTAAAAGTGAGAGCAGGTACTAGTTTTGGGTTACAACGAATCCACTTGTCTGTTCCTTCTTCTTGCCTTTCAATAATATAGCCCAAGATTGGACTTCCTCCATCTTCGAGAGGAGGTTCCCATGTGAGCTGAACTGATGACTTAGTTTGATCTGAATGCTCAAGGTTAATGGGAGGACTTGGTCTCTCTGAAAAAAAATTGCAACCAATACATTTTTGCCACTGAAAAGGAGTATGGTTCTGCAAATCAGCTTTTTATATCTTACAGTACTGTTTCTAAAGCCTTTGCATAGCTTTTTCTCAACCAAATTTCTAAATTGAGTTGGATCCTAACTTCAGAGCAAAAATATTGGGAGCTCTTACTGAACCAAATGGTAACAAGGTACTCCTGATATGTTTGGAGGACAAAAGTAGCAAAAATCTAACTGTACACGGTATTTGCAGCACACGCATTTCTCAACTGAACTTTTGTGCAGCCATGGCATAAACATCCAAAATGTCCCTGTCTCATAATGCAATCACAATCATGCATACTGGGCATACTTACCAATTGGGTCCATAATTTTTACTGCACGTGTAGCAGGACTTGGTTTGCCAACTCCAACCATGTTTTGAGCTCTTACTCTGAAGAAATATTCTTCATTTTCCACAACATCAGTCAGGAGGGCTGACAGTTCATCAGCTCCTGTGGTCATAGTTGGTTCCCATCTGATGGAACCTTTGTTACGCAGTTCAATAACGTAGCCAGTTATCGGAGATCCTCCATCATACTCAGGTGGTTCCCAGTTAAGTGTGGCTCCAAATCTGTTCACATCACTAACTTCGACATTTTGAGGAGGACCAGGAACATCTGCATTTTATTTTAGGGAGAAAAAGGAAAAACAAGGTATGTGGGTTTTACCTATTTTTAGAGTTTGTTCTGATTTTCTCACGCTGCTATCAAACACTGATTTTTTGATAACTTCTACTCACCAAATTTGCTCTTAGCTTCCACAGGTGTGTCTGTTTCCACTGGCTCACCAGTACCCACTCTGTTGCGTGCACTAACACGGAAGAGGTACTCAGCTCCTCCTTTTTGAAGTCCAGTAACAGTGTATTCACAATTTTCAGCACGATCTGTGACCGTAATCCAGGTTTTACGCTTAATATCACGTCTTTCAACAACGTAGCCTATGATTTTACTTCCACCATCACTTTCTGGTTCTTGCCAGGCGAGACCAACTTCACCATCATAAGTTTCAGTGACTTCCAAGTTTCTAACTGGACCTGGAACATCTAATAAAGATATGACAATATTTCAGTATTGCATCTTTTTTTCCCCCCTCTGGCTAGAAAAGAGGAGGCCAAGGGAAGACCTCTTTACAATCTACAGCTTCTCCCCAGGGGCAAGTGGGAGGTATGATTCTGTGAAATAAATTTAAGCAGAATTTTAATAATAGAAATACTTACCAATGACCTCTACATTGATGAATGCTTCTGCCTGCCCATGTTTGTTTCGAAGAATAATCTTGTACCTTCCCTTATCTGATTTCTTTGCTTCAAAAATTTTGAAGGTAGTGCAGTCAGTCGTTGTATCAACAGTTGTTGTGGGCAGACTTTCTCCTGCTTTTGACCATTCAGCTTCTGCTCTTGGGTAGGCATCGTATGGGACAGTCATAGTTAAAGGTTTCCCAACATCAACGACAAGATTTTGATCACCAGTCTTGATTTTAGGTGCAGCTAAGAAAGATGAATGTGACAAGTAAGCTATCAAGACGAATGTGACTTGTATATATATATATATATATATATATATATAAATCATATATTTGTGTTGTCAGCAAAGATGCTAACATAGAGAAGTAAAAGGAGCTGTTGTGTAAATTCTTCTTATACTTATATACTTATATAAGTATATATATACTTATATACTTATATAAGCAAATCCTTCTTATACTCATTGGACAGCCCAGAGAAAGAAATTCTCCTGTATTGTGTTCTCCTATAAAATCAGGATAGAGGAAGTTGCTTTTTGAGCATTAATTTAATTATTTTATTTGTCAGTCTGCTAAAGCAGTCAAATTGGGAATTAAATGTCTTATATATGACTGAAATAAGTAGGCCAAATAATTTCCATGTTTTATTAGTGACTTAATGAAAAGGTTCTGTCTTGTTTAAGCTCAAATAACACTCTGACATTGAAGTGATCTATATTTCCTCAACAGTTGGATCAGCATGGTATAATAAAAAATATTTTTTGCTTGAATTATAATTCATATAGTTTAACAGACTTGTGCATTCCTCAGGCTGATTGTTGTATTCATTTTAGTTCAACTCTTTAAAAGGACAAAAATCAATTTACTTAAACAATTAATTCACTAATCCAAGATTTTATAAAAGAAACACAAAGCAAGCAACTTACCGGCTAATTCAAGCTTAGCTCTAGCTTCCTTATCTTTGGCGATAAATCTGTATTCCCCTTGGTCACGGGGCTTTATCTCGCAAACCTGCAGCCTGTGGATCTTCCCTTCACTCATCATCTGATGTTTGTCACCTTGGATGATAATCATGTTGTTTCTCAGCCATTTGACCTCCACACCATCTTTGTTCAATTCAGCCATGAAGATGACATCTGCACCGGGAGCTTCATAAATATCTTGTGGTGGTCGGATAATCTCAACAGGGATTTCTGAAATAAATATTAATTAATTGGTGTTATTTGTTTATTGATTCTACTATTATTAAACAATGAAGAAATAAATCCTATTTGATTTTACAAATACCTTCAACAAAAAGTCTTGCCCTAGATCTCCTGTCATCCACTCCACAGGAATATTCGCACTCATCATCTAGTCTACAGTCTTTTATGATTAACCGGTGCAGATTTCCATCCTTTTCAAACTGGTATCTTTATGGGGGAGAAAAATAAGTGGCATTTTAGCTTCCAGACCAAGCAACAAAGTAAAGCATGTTTGACACATTAATGTGTTTGACACAATAACAAGTATAATAAAATGTACATACTTTTTGCCTTCTTTGATTTCTCTTCCATTTCTGTACCATTTTACACTGACTTTCTCTTTGGAAAGCTGGCATGTAAAGACAGCATCATCAAATTCAGTGACAGTCTGATCCTGAAGATGTTCAGTGAAGTCTGCTGGTGCTTCTGTGATGAGAAGTTCTGCAACAGATTTGTCTTGTCCAGCAGTAACAGTGTATTCACCTTCATCTATAAACCCACAGTCTTTAATGATCAATGAGTGTTTGAATTTATCAATTTTGTACAAAATGCGCCTGTCAAATGTGATCTCTTCACCATTCTTTGTCCATTTGAGAGTTGCATTAAGGCGATTGACTTTGCACCAGAATGTGACAGTTTTCTTTTCCATGGTCTCAATGTCTTCAAGGGGCTCAATAATTTTGAGGTCCTCCTCTGTTATGACAAAAAAGAAAACATTTTTACATCCTCATATGAAACTCAATGTAGATAATGAAACAATTTTAATATAGTGCAAGATATTTACCTAATACTGTTAAGGCAGCAGAGCTTTTGACCTGTTCACCTCTCTGGTTTGACAGTGCAATGCTGTAAGTAGCTTGATCTTTCAGCTCTGCATCTCTGATTCTGAGAGTGTAAACTAAACCCTTCTGAACAATAATGTACTTTGCACTATCAAATATTGCCTCATCATTTTTGTACCACTTCTCTTTGGCACCTTCTTTATTAACTTCACAGTTGAAGATAACTTCTTGACACTCATTAACTTCTTGGTCCTTAAGAGGAGTTATAATTCTGAGTTTTTCTGAAATTGAGAAAATAGAAGAAATAAAACTTCACGTAGTATAAGGAGTGCAACAAAATATGCACCTACATATTGATAAAATAAAGCTTACCAATCACTCCTAAGTGTGCTGCAGCTTTAGCTTCACCAACCATGACACTATACATTCCTGTATCTCCTAGAATAGTGTCTTTAACCACAAGCGTCCTCTTCTTGCCATCTGAAATTATGTCATACTTTTCACCAGGCTCCAGGACTGTGTCACCCCTCAGCCACTGTACTTCAATGGCCTCTTTGGATACTGTACAGACAAATTCAGCTTTTTCTCCTTCAAGCACCTCAAGATTTTGTGGTCTGGTAAGAAATTCTGCTGCAAGTTCTGAAAGAAAACATTTTTGTAGATATGTATAATTTGATTTTATTTTTACTTGTGAATTGAATAAACCAAGTTGTGTATTCTTACTGGTTTTGATTTCCCCCCTCCCCCCAGAAAACAAGGCCCGCAAAGTAAAATTCTTACCATGCACAGTAAGTTTTCCTGTTGTACTAGAGCTTGGGAGCTTGCAAGTATATTTGCCAGCATCTTCCGGATGAGCATTATGTATAAGAAGAATTCTCTTTCTGCCATCAGAAATGTGTTCAAATCTACCACCATCAGGTACCTCTTCGTCTCCTTTAAGCCAAGTGACTTCAGCATTAGGCCTTGAGACTTCACAGA
This sequence comes from Empidonax traillii, assembly GCF_003031625.1. Lineage (NCBI taxonomy): Eukaryota > Metazoa > Chordata > Aves > Passeriformes > Tyrannidae > Empidonax > Empidonax traillii. Next base: position 856,500 of record NW_020955706.1, read on the forward strand.
TCAATTTTACAGTGTCATTTTCATTTACTTCAAGATCAGGAAGATTTTTTGTGAAAACAGCCTCCTCCTCTGCAAGAAGAATTTTGAAAGATGATTAAAGTTTGTCATAAAAAACCTCTCACTTTTTTAATTATTCATGTATTAGATTCTAAAACACTGTGTTTACCTATCACCGTAAGTAGGCCTGAAGTTCGAGCTGTTTTTGCTTCACAGGAATATTCAGCTTCATCATCAAAGACACATTTATTGACAACAAGAATGTGTTCTGCTCCTTTGGAAATTATATCATACTTTTTGCCTTTTCTGATTTCCATGCCATCCTTAAACCACTTCACCTGTGTCAGAACAAATTATCATGGTTATTAGTAGTAGCATCCTAAGTCGTGTGTTCTTTTATAACAACAAAATAGAGTTGTCTCCTCTAGTTGAAGGAGTACTGAGACTAAAAAGTATTATTATTGACCTTGACACCTGGACGAGAAATTTCACATTCAAATCGAGCAGATTGTTTTTCTTTAACCTCAAGGTCAGTTAGGGGTTTCAGGAACTCCACACGAATAGCTGTAAGAGAAGAAAAAATTTTTAGTAGAGGAAAATCTACAGTAGAGAAGAAAAAAATTGCTGACATTTATGATATTATTATTAGTCATAGACATTAGTACATAGCTTTTATAGCATCTAGATATTTTGTAGAAAATTAAATTACTCACGTTCTACATTGAGAAAACATGATGTCTTAAAATCCTTAGCATCACAGCTATATGTTTTTGCATCGTCCAGTGTGCAGCCACGGATGATGAGTTTTCTGACCCTGCCATCAGAAATTATATCATACTTCTTTGATTTATGAATTTCTTCTCCATTTTTGAACCATTTAACTTTTGCGTTTTCCCTGGAAACTTCACATTCCAGTGTTGCAGTGGCCTCCTCTTCAACAGTCTGGTCCTCAAGTGGTTTAGTAAATTCAACAGGGGGTTCTAAAAGAAGACAGATTTTTTTGATAGAAAAAGATCTAAATTACAGCCAGTCTTCTGCTTGTACAGAACAGTCCTATGCTATTTACTAATTTTCCTTGACTGAATAATCAAAAAGGCTCCTGTGTGTCTCTGCTTAAGGTTTTGTTAACAGGCATGGTTTTGTTTATTCTGTTAATTTCCTCATTTTAAGCCTATTGTAAGATTAGACTGAATGATATCCTTATCCATGGGGATTTTACTTACAAATCATCACAAAGCCTTGCAAATCAGTTTCTTTAGCTAAACCATACCCATGTCATCTCAGTGACTCTAAAATTACACTCTGACCTTAGAGAATTTTTTTTCAAGTTTTTCCTTGAGTTACTGGATTAGTGTGCCCCCTTTTTTTATTTCTTAATGGTACATAGCTTGCAAGTGTACAAGTGGCTATACAGACAATGTTATGTCACTTGACTGATGGTACAGGTATGCTCTTATAGGCTTCTGGATATTCCAAAGAACAGAAAAAGCCACCAGGAGCCATAAAGGTCAGTATTTGTGGGTCCTCTGGAGGCCAATTGATTATTCAAGACTGTCATAAAGCCCTAGAAGTCCTAATGAACTAGTTCATCTCCCACAACTTATACATTTTCAGTAATTTCCCCTTTCTTCAGCTCTTCTGTGAAGCACAGAGATTTTAACTAGGTGGTTTTTTTAATCAGGAAAGTTACCTACCAGTCCAATATCAAATGTATGGTCCTCCTAATTTGATATATGGTGTATATTAACATCCTACTCTAGGGTGAATAATGAATGGCCCATTAATACTGATTATGGTTTAACTAAAATGACTGACTTACCTTTCACAAAAAGATTTGCTTGAGTTCTGAAATCTTTTGCTGTCAGTGATACCTCTCCTGCATCTGTTAATTTGACGTCTCTCAGAACAAGGGTGTGAACTCTCCCTTCAGCACGTGTCACAACCTTAAAAAGTACATAAAACCCCTTTGTGATTATCTACAACAAATATTTAGGAAATATTTCATGAAATAGCATTGCTGGTTTTTATCTGTGGAGCTTGGTTGTCCATTTTTATATGAAATTCTGATACTTTCCTCTGGTATATACTAGATGTAGCTCAATCCTCAGTGCTTTGAGGATTTTGAGTCTGACTTGAGATCGTGCCTATTTTGAACAGATAAAAAAATTATCAAATCTATGGGAAAAAGTTGGTATTACTGCTGGCTACATCTAAAGTAAAAACTTATAGAGATATAAAGAGGTTTGGCACCTCCCCACACACACACTCTTCTGGAAGTGCAATTCTGACTTTACATTCTGCCTAAATGATTAATTTTTGTGCAGAAACTACTTTTTAGTAATGACTTTGTATTGGGCTACTTCTACAAAAACATCCCTTTTCTCTAGGAGTGGACCTGGGGGTCCTGGGGGATTCAAGGGCACATCCTGATTGCAGCCATCAAGAGGACTGCTACTTATTCATGCTGAAAATTTTAACATAGCTCTTGAATAATTCTTTTTATCTATTTTCGGAGAAGTATGTGATTAGGTAGTAGATAGTGCTTTAGAAAAATAAAGACAAAAATCAAGCTTCTGCTAAGGAACAAGGATAAAATATTGAGTTGCTATTGAGAAGGCAGTCCCTTTTGTTTCAGAGGGAAGGAAGGAACAAAGAGGCTGTCCTTCCTCCCAAATGGTCACTGTGCCCCTGAAAATTATCTCTAGTGAGTATTCATCTGAAAGAGAGACTGAGATAAAGCCCAGTATACATTTGACTAAGATAAATAGCAAAGATAAACAAAGAAGTCACTTCAGTCAATAAAGGTTATATGTGTGCAGCTGAAAAGGTTTGAATTAGCAACAGCTAAAATGAAACACTTCTACAATTAGATTGATTCTTGAAGACAGTTGTAAATATGTTTCAAGAGAGTATTTTAAATAGGTAGAAAGCGATGCATTAAGTAAACATATGGTTTACTCTCAATTTCTTCTTGATAAAATCTTAACTGAAGCCAAATGACAGTTTTGACTGCCCAGGTAAACTGAATGAAAATCTCTATTTTTTTTCATGTAATTAAAATGATAGCTCAGACAGATAGGACCAAAATAATGTTCCATCATACAGAATATGGAACATTAAGTATTTTTCTTGCTAGGCAGTAATAACTATCAATCCTGTGTGCTGATCAGTGGTTTTTCACATTTTTATTCTGAAACTCAGAAATAATTACCTTGATTTATTTCATGCCTGATCTACTGAGTTTCAACTTTGTTTATCTACCCTTAAGTGCGCTAATAGGGTCCCCATCATCACGTTCTGTTTTTCTTTTCCTATTTTTATATTCTATTTCTTTTATGAAATACTTTTTATTTATGCAAATTTGGTGAAGCTTAGAATGATCTGTCAAAACCTGAGAATAATATTTTAAAATTTGTATTTAAAAGGAAAAAGAAAATCTACACCAAAGCATTATTAACAGTATTATTACAGGTTCTGAAACTTTGCTAGGTCATGTAATGCCTTGAAAGTTTGCTTTGTGTGAGGTTTCCAAATTCTATTTTCATTTGCTTTGTTTTCTTTAGGCCTAGTATGTAAAAAGGAAGTCTTAAACCCAGTAATAATCCTTTACATTTCTTAATGTATTTATTTATGTTTCTTTATTTATTGCCCTTACCACTAATTTTAAATACTAAATTGATTGCATTCCAGGCTGCTCAGATCTCAGAGTTAAGAGCCAGCACTTGATGAAGGCTTAAAAATAGCTAGTGAGAAGTGCTTGACAAGCAAATCTGCCCAGAGAGTTATCTGGAGAGCCAGAACAAATGCCTGAAATGGAATTTGAATCCTCTTAATCCCCTTATATGCAGAATTGGACTGCAACTCAGCATTTGGGAGGAAAAAAAGCTTTTCCTGATAGCACCTTTCAAAATCCTCTCACTGTAATCACAAAGTAACCCAAGAAAAAATTACTCAGTATCCCTGTGGCTGAGTCTCCAACAGAATCAGACATAAAAATCACTGTTATAACGATTGATAATTTGGAACCTTAGTTTCCCTTTCTCTAACAAATACTTGTAGTATTCCAGAATACTGGAATTTCTGGGAAAAAATTGCTATATCTGATGTAGTGAGGATTTACCCTTTGGCACAGTAGCAGTACAATATTGCTGTATCTTAGTACTTCTGATGGCAGAAAATAAATAAGAAATAAAGAAGGGGAAGAGACTTGAAAGAGAAGAAGGAGGAGGAAACATGAGGAAAAATAAAGTTTAGTTTCTTTACCTTATCACTGGGCTCCAATTTCTTTCCTTGCAGGAACCACTCTACTGGGATTCCCTCATAAGAGAGTTCGCAATCGAAGGTTGCTGATTCCCCAGCTGTCACTGTTACATCCTTGAGGGGTCTCAGCAAGCCAATTACTCGAGCTTGGTAAGGAGAAGACATAATTTTCAGATTAGTCACTTCTACCCAAAAGAGAGCTGCTGCTGCCCTATGTACTAATCTCCATGGTGGCTTCCCTCAAGAGAGACAGACATCGCTATGCTGCTCTTTAAATTCCCTAAATAGAAGAGGCCACCCTGGGTTCTTAGGGGAGGGCTGGTCACCTACAATTTCCTATTTGCAGAGCGTGTTTCTTTAAATTGAACAAGGTCAGCAAGAAAGTTGCTGTGCATCTGTCTCCCTGCCAAGCCTTGCATGCCTGTTGCTAGATAAGGCATGTGTTTTCCAAAATAGCGAGGGCTAGGATTGGAGTGGGAAACAAGTGGTCTTCAACCGTGTAGTCTGTCCCTGTCCATCAAGCTCTTAACCCTATCCCCAGATATCACTGTTATCCTATCCTCTCCAGCTAACATGATACTTTCACGCAGTAAAGCCTTTGATTGCAATACTTTGATTTCATAACAGCATATGATGCCAGACCATGAAGCAGCCTTCAAGGCCATCTCCTGATTTTTACTTCTCCTATACAAATAAGTTATAAACAAGGTTAAAAAACATATAGGACATTTCTAAACTGAAAAATTAAGATGATTTGAGTAACTAATCCTTGAGTTGCTATACTTGAAAGGATAGCTGCGGATGCAATACACTACAGAGGTTTTCCACCCATTCCCAAGAGGCAATGAGTACCATGTTTTCACTTTATCAATTTCAGTTTAAAAGACACTTACGTTTCACTCGAAGGTGAGCACCAGACTTGGCATTTGCTGCTTGGAAATCTACTCCACCAGCTTGATCTAAGCGCACATTGTAGAGGGTAAGGAAGTGCTTTTTGCCTTCTTCCTTGATTTCACATTCCTGCAAAGATAGAATTGAAACAATTTTTTTGTACTCCTCACCACAAGAGTCCCTACTTTTCCTCATACCAAGCATTTGTTTTCTCCTTTTCCATTCACAAACTTAGGCCCACTTCCATATAAAATACACCTTAAAAACATTCATTCATAGGCCCTTCCTTTCAAAGTCTCTTCCTAATACAGTCTGCTTCCTCTTTGAAAGAAAGAGCAAGAGGCACCACATTTGTGTGCTAATTAACTAGCCAATATAATAACATGTAGATCAGTCAGACTGTTACATCAAGGAATTGCCAAATTATTGCCAGTTGTGATTGTATTGTTTCTTTATTTTCCAGATCCTTCCAGCAAGGAATTAGGAATATTTGATTAAGGTCTATACCATTTGATACTAATTTTAACTGTCACAGAAACAAAAAAGAGTATGAAAATGTGATTTACATCTATTTAAACCAAACATAACTCAAAAACTAAAGGTAAATGCAGGCAATACAGAGTTTCTATTTTTAAATGCCATTATGTTTAAGTGAATGATACAAGTGCAATGATACATTGCACTTTGGATACGTGATTTTTAGGGACTAGCAATAGAGAATATACCTATTTATGTAAAATAATTTATGGTTTTTTATATAACATTTTGGACTAAGTTTGTACTACATTTTAAAAGTTATGAATGAAAAAACACAGTATTTTTATTAAAGTGACCCTTATTGAAAGCATAAAGAAATTGCTTTCAGTTTCTGAAGCCACTCTCTCCCTTGCACCCTAGCTCCCTGCAAATTTTTGAGACACACATAAAAAACATCCTGAAATATTTGCTTACGGCTGATTCAGTAAGGGGTTCTCCTTTTAGCTTCCAGTTCCCATGGATCCCTTCCTCGGAGATTTCAATATCGAAACGGGCAGTCTCTGTCTCGATCACCTCCACACTGTATAGTGGTCGTACAACCTCAATATCCCGGTCTGCAGGAAAAAAAGTGATTGACTCCCTCAGTGCCTAGCAGATCCCACAAGGTCTCTACTACAGAGCAGCCCACTAAAATCACCATACCTTCAATATTGAGTTTAGCAGAGGTTTGATCAGTACCACAGTCACAAGTGTACTGTCCAATGTCTTTCTTCAAAGCTTTCTTGAGAATAAGGATTCTCTTTTTACCATCAGCCTTAATAACAACATTCTTTGATGCAGTAATTGGATTGCCATCCTTCATCCATTTCACTGGGGCATCTGCTTTGCTGATTTCACATTGTAAGATTACTTCATCTTTCTCTACGGCAGTGTAATCCTGCAGCTTCCCGGTGAAGTAAGGGTCTCCCTCTGCACCCAAAATTTAAGATGGTTCAGTTTGAAGTTTTAGTCTTTCAAAAAAACCCCAATTAGTTACTACCATAAAATACATTTTTTATTTACGTCTTGCAAGAAGGATTAAATATAGTCCTTATAAAATATTTCACAGGTCTGGTTCAAGAAAAAAAACAATAAACATCTAAAAAAAATTTCTTTTGATGCTCTAGGAGTTTCAGAGCACTGTTTAAGTTATCTAATAACTAACTTTGCAACAGTTGCATGAAATTTTAAAGTTATTTTAATCATCCTTAGTGAATAAGAAAACAGAGACCCTAAGAAGAAAAACAAATTGTAAAATTTTCAAAATCACCATGTAGATTTAGGCCAACCCCAAGACTTTCTGATTGTCATTTTGTATGAATAAGTCTCTTCTGACAATATACATTAGGTAAATTCTTTTGGGTATTCTTACCAAGGACAGTGAGTTTAGCTTCTGAGGATTTGCCCATAGCTTCTACTTTAATCTGAGAAGTGTCATCAATAGTAAGATCTTTGATTGCGAGTGTATGGAATTTGCCATCATCTGTCATTGAAACCACTTTGCTGGTATGTAATCGTTGGTCATTCTTGAACCAGATAACAGAGATATTTTCATGGGAGAGTTCCACAGTGAACTCTGCAGTTTCTCGTTCCTTTTTGGTTACATCCTTGAGAGGAGTAATGAATTTCAGGTGGATACCTATAACAAAGTAACATTTCATTAACAATAACATTATCAATAAAATCTATTCAAGTACTATGATGCAAAACTTTCCTGGGAAGGCAAAGTCTAACAAACCTTCAATAATTAGCTTGGCACTTGTTCTTTTATCTTCAGCTTCAAATGTATATTTAACTTCATCCTCAAAGGCAACAGATTTAATAATCAGAGCATGCTTTGTTCCATCTGAAACAATTTCAAATCTTTCATCAGGAGTGATCTCTTCTGTTCCTTTCAACCAGCGGAAAGTCTTGGGTTCTCTGGACACCTCACATTCAAACTTAGCTTCATCCTTCTCAAAGACCTTCACATCACTTAGTGGAGTGATAAAGATGAGAGGTAATTCTGAAATCAAAGAAGAGATCTTTCACATCAGAGATAGGTTCATATAGAACTTTCTGATGCTAGATTTGTTTTAATGCCCTGAAACACACGTGGAAATATTGGCCAAATGCAGACTGTACCTTTCACTTTCAGATTAGCAGCACTTTTAGCATTAGCAGCTTGGAAAGACACTTCTCCAGTCATATCAAGGTTGCAGTTATGAAGGACAAGAATATGTTTCTTCCCATCTTCAATGATTTCACAGTCCTGGTGATAAAAAAACACACACACACACCCCAAATATGAATATTTTAGGAAACCACCAAAAAAGCATTATTATTAAATATGGTTTTCTACTGTAAATTATGGTCCAAAAATAAAGAAGGGAGCTTACAGGTGAAGGTGTTAGGGTTTCTCCCTTTAGCTTCCATATAGGATGGACATCAGGCTCAGAAATTTCAATTTCAAAGCGTGCTGTTTCACCAACAAATACTTCCACCCCATACAATGGACGCTCCACTTTAATTATGCGAGCTAAAATAAAAATTTAAAAAAAAATCAAAACAGTTCACATCTGTTTAGTCACAAACTCCATACCATAAAAATGTAATATTGGAAAGGATCTCAACTCTCTCCCTATTCCTTCAATGCTATGATCAATATGTGTTTATCTAACCTGTTTTCAAAAAGCTGCAAGTTTGGGCAGGCTACAGCATCCTTCACTAATATGTCTGAAAATTTAGTTATTTTTAGTAAGAATATTTTTCCTAATAACTAACCAAGCTATCTGTTCAGTGAACTAAACTAACTGGTTTTTTTCCTGACTGTAAATTGACATAGAGACTAACATATCATCACTGTCTTTACAAAAGCCATTTATATATCCTCAGATACACTGTCTCTAGTAAATACTTTTAATAGTTGTAAATCTAATTATTTCAGCTATTCATTGTGACAGCATGCTTTCTATGGGCACATTTTTGGTCTTTCACTCGAGAGAGTGTCTGTCTGTCTACAGTATTTTACAAAGGTTTCAGTACTTTCATTTAGCCAAGACAAGATAACTTACATTCAACACCGATATTAGCGCTTGTCTTGTCGGTTCCACAGTCACACTCATAAACACCCTTATCACTCTCTGCAGCCTTCTTGATCTTCAGGATACGGCGCAAGCCATCCGTTTTTATGGAAATTCTGTTGGAAGCTACAAGTTCTTCACCATTTTTGTACCATTTTACTGGCACATCTTTGCTAAGTTCACACTCCAGAGTAATATCATCTTTCTCTACAGCACTGTAGTCTTGTAACTTCACAGTGAAATATGGATCGGCCTCTAAAAAAGGCACAGTAGATATGTAAATTAGTAATATGATTTTACTAAAACATCAATATTTTGTCCCTTTCTACTTATAAAAATTGTTAATTCGTATCATATAGCATACTTCAAATTATTTATGCATTACCTAAGACTTTGAGGTTGGCTTGTGTGTTCATGTCCTTGACTACGGCCTTTATTTCAGAAATATCATCAAGTGTTACTTCTCTCATTTCTAGTTTGTGAACTTTGCCTTCTGAAGTAATAAAAACTGTTCTGCTTGTATGAAGTCTCTTGTCATTTTTGTACCATTTCACTGGCATGTCTTCATGAGAAAGCTCAAACTGAAAGTGAGCTGTTTCCCCTTCTTTCACTGTTTGATCCTGTAGAGGTGATATGAACTTCAGCCTCACACCTGTAAAGTAGACACATAAATACCATCAGAAAAAAGATTAATGTAGTTCTAAAAGATATATTCTTTATCCATTTTTTATTCTTTTGTTCGTAAGAAACTTGCCTTCCACAAACAGTCTCGCTGTGCTCTTCTTGCCATCCACTTCAGCAGTGTACTCTCCCTCATCATCAAACTGTGAATCATTGATAACAAGAATATGCTTCTTTCCATCTGCAATGATGTCAAATTTTTCTCCAATCTTGAGTATATCAGTGCCCTTAGACCATATAACATTGGCTTCTCTCGTAAGGACACACTCAAATCTTGCTTGGCGCTTCTCAGGAACAGTAACATCTTTTAGGGGCACAGCAAAGTCCAATTCAATTTCTAGAAGCAAAACATAACACATCATTTGTAACGTGCTCCACATGAACTCTGTTTAAGCTGGGATCATACTCCATGGTGCATCATACCTTTGACTGTCAGGATAGCTGTAGTAACAGCATTAAGTGCCTGATAAAGGACTTCACCAGCTTGCTCTAACTTGACTTTGTGTAAGGTTAGGAAGCGTTTTCCTCCTTCAGCTTTGATTTCACATGTCTAGAGAGATGAAAGAGCTTGGTAAATACATTGCCAATGCCTTACTGCTACGCTTTTTAAGAAAAGATTTTATAAACATTTTATATGCAGTAAAGAGTCAGGGAGAAAGACTGAAATTGCTTTTCTAGGAAAGTTAACACTTTTAGTCAATAATTTAAAAATTGAGTACATTTGTTCAGTATTTCACATTTCTTTAGAATGCCAGAATAGTTCCTACAATGTAGGTAGGATATTTCTATTATTGTCTGAATTATGTGTTGAAATCCCTTAAGTAAATGAAGGTTTTCAAAACTTAGCTTTTATGGCATATAATCCTTACTTAGAGAACCAGTGTTTTTTTTAATCAACATAAGGCTTAGCCTTTCCACGTTCTGGACTTGAGTAGCAACGACACATCTTGCCATAAAGACTCAAGAAACATGTTCACAGTGTTTAATTTAAATAAATCGTGGTTTAAAATTCAAGGATGCTTACAGGTGAAGGTCTCAGGATTTCTCCTTTCAGCTTCCATTCACCAGGAATATCATCCTCAGATATTTCTGTATCAAAGTTTGCTGTTTCTTTCTCATAAACTGTAACATCCTCTAATGGCTTCAGAAGTTCAACTTCACGTTCTAGAATGCACAAATAAACGCATATATAATTAGGTCAAGTTTTGATAGAGTTTTATAATTATTCAGGTTACCTTTTTTGTTTATTTAGACATTTTTCAACATTGGCCTATGAGCTGATTAAATAAAATTAAAAAAAAAAAGATTTCTTACCACCAAGGGTCAGTTTAGCTGGGTATCTGCGACCTTCAACTTCCACTGAATATTCTCCAACATCAGCAGGGCCAGCATTCTTGATTTTCAGGAAAATTTTATTTCCTTCTTTCAAGATTTCTGTCTTGTCAGTGGGTTCAGCAGGAATTTCCTCATCTCCTTTAAACCACTTAATGTTTGGTGTATCCTTGACAATGTCACAGCTGAAAGTAGCTGTTCCTTTTGGTTTAACATGCTGGTCTCTTATGGGTTTTACTAACCAGTCCCTTATAACCTCTGCATGACAAAAAGTTACATAGGAATACAGCTTAGTAGACTTTTACAAAAAATATATGTGTCATAAAAAGAAGAAAGAGAACTAACAGATTTTGTATTACAACAAGCCTTTAATAGCTGTAAAAATCTTATCTGTCCATTTATATTGTAATACTACAAGAAGAACTTTTCCTGATTTTAAAACAGCCCAAATATCCTAGAGAAAAAAGAGAGTATGTTTTTGATTGCTTACCTACTACCTTAACACAAGATGAGCATGACAGTTCAGAGTCTTCCACAGTAACAGTGTAAGTGCCAGCATCAGCATCATCTGAATCAGCGACCGTGAGAGAATGGGACAAACCAATAACACCCAGAGCAAACTTCCCAGGCTTGGCTATGATGATCCTACCATCCTTTCTCCAGACCACATTTCTTTCTTTGTTAAGCTCACACGTCAAGTACAGTGGCTGGCCTTTAATGACAGTGGTTTCTTCTTCAAGTGTTTTCACAAACCGCACTGGGAGTTCTGTGGGAAACACATTATTTTGAATTGTTCACTTATATACAGAACATGTGATGCAAAAATACCTTATATAATAATATGTGCGGTGAATGACAGAAACAAAAGGATGCATCTACCAACTACTGTAAAATTACAAAGCACCAGTTCTTCTAGTTAGAGGAGTAGCTAGCCTAAATTATTGATAAATTTCAAACAGGAAATACCTTCAACAATGAGTTTGGCCGTAGAGGTCTTCTCTTTGTTCCCCAGTCGTAATACACAAGTATATTCACCAGCATCAGACAGCTGGACATCAATAATATGCAGCTTCCTATCTTTGCCATCAGCAATAAACTTGTGTTTTGGGCTCTCTCGGATGTTACTTCCATCTTTCATCCAGCTTGTAATTGCAGTGGATGGTGAAATAAGGACTTCAAAGATTGCAGAAGACCCAACAGACTCAGCTTCTTTTAGCACAATATCTTTCATCTCCTTGACAAACTTCAGTGGTACAGCCTTAAGTTGGTAAGTGAATGGAGGCTCTTCAGGAGGTTTTTCACCACCACTGCCTGGCCTGAGTTTCCTTCTTTCTGCATCTGCTGGTGAAGGTGTCTTCTTGGCTGTAATTCAGATTCAGAAATGAATAAACTAATCCTGATTCACTGCTTTTGGTTGTAGGTTGGGCTGATTTTGGTTGGGGTAGATTTAACCTTCACAGAAGCTAATAAGGGGTTGTATTTTGGATTTGTGTTGAAAGCAGTGTTGATAATATAGAGATGTTTTTGTTATTGCTGAGCACACTTGTGCAGAGTCAAGGTCTTTTCTGCTTCTCATTCTGCCCCACCAGTGAGTAGGCTGGGAGTGCACGAGAAGTTGGGATGAGACACAGCCAGGAAAGCTAATCTCAGCTGACCAAAGAGATATCCCATACCATATGGTGTCATGCTCAGTATATAAAGTTGGGGTGAAGAAGGAGGAAGGGGGGACATTCAGAGTTATGATATTTGCCCTTCAAGTGAAGGAGCCCTGCTGTCCTGAATATGGGTGAACACCTACCTGCCCATGGGAAGTGGTGAATGAATTCCTTGTTTTGCTTTGTTTGTGTGTGCAGTTTTTGCTTTGCCAGTTAAACTGTCTTTATCCCAACCCACAAGTTTTCTCACTTTGACCCTTCTGATTCTCTCCCCCATTGCACTGTAGGGGAACGAGTGAGTGGCTGTGTGGGGCTTGATTGCCAGCTGGGGTTAAACCATTATAGTCCTTTTCAGTGCCCAGCGAGGGGGTTGAAGGTCTGGAGATAACAGATTTGATTGGAATGGGTTAGATTGAATTTAAATCTGTTAGTGCTGTTTAGCTATTAATCAGCAGGCTCCTGTGCTTGCCATGGAGCTTGCTTGCCTGACCATATTGTGAGAGTCTAATGCTTGCTAGCTCCTGCTTTTTGCTCTCGTAGTGCTGCTGTAGTGCTGCAGTGCTGACCATGCCACTCTGCTGTGCCTGGGAATGACTTGATAACAGGCACTGTGATGTGCCTGGGCTGAGCAATGGCCTGGTCATCGCTGCTGTTTGTGTGTGCTGCTGTGCTGGACAGTGCTCCAGTGCAAACTCAAGGCAAAGGGACTGTGACCTGTGGATGAGTCCACAGTGGAGCAAATATCGCCCTGCAGCCTGTGAAGGACCCCATGCTGGAGCAGGTGGATGCCTATAGGCAGCTGTGACCCCAAGAGAATCTTACACTGGAGCAGGACTGGTGATCCTTGTGGGGGCACCACATGAAGAGCTGCAGCCTATGGGAAATATTCACATTGGAGAAATCAGTGGAGCGCTGTCTCCCGTGGAAGGGATCCCACACTGAGGCAGGGAAACAGAGGTTCCCCTGCAGCCCATGGTGTGGACCATGGTGAGGCAGGCTGTCCCCCTGCAGCTCATGGGGTCTGATGGTGGAGATTGTAATTACTATAGTAGGAATCCCATGTTGCTAGCTGGACTAGGAGCAATGAGAAGAGTTCATTGCAATGTTAAATCCTGTAATCTGGCCCAAAAGGACCAGGGCTGAAAATTTTAATGTTAATGATTCATGAGGTTGTATTGAATAGTGTGGGACCTGAAAATGATGTAAATGGTATAGAATAAGGGGTGGATAATGTGCTAGTTTGGGCTGTGGGAGAGTTAGTTTTATTCACAGTAGCTTGTATGGGGCTGCACTTCGAACTTCTGCTGAAAACAGTGGGAATGAGTGGCTGTGTGGTACTGGGTTGCCAGCTGGGGTAAAGCCATGACAAGGTTTGTAGTATCCTACCTTTGACTGGACTGATACCCTTCGGAGCTTCCTCTTTTGGTGGCTTGGCCTCTGAAGTAGAACAGCAAGGAATGCAGTTAAATAAAGATACTTACTAAGACAAGCATTTATTTTACATATCAGATTTCTTCTTCCTTTAGTTATCCTATATGTACAAAGGGAAGAAGATATAAACATATGTATATATGTTTATATATGAACTTATACTGTCTATATCTCAATGGTAAGTTCAATATCTTGAAACATGGGAAGCAGTAAGGACTAAGAGGCAGCTTAGAAACTCCTAACTCCTCTATGTATTGTCCTGGCCCTTCTTTTGTAAAATTTTGCCATTCCTTGATACTAGATTTAAGATTAGGCCCTTGATCAATACCCACCTGTCAGCCAAAATAGTTCAAGGACCTATTAAAATTATATGTTGGGGTTTTTTTCAGAAAAATCAAACACTTTTACTAATGAAGACAACAGAAATACAAGCTGTGTAAATTAAGTACCTTTCAGGACAATGTGGTACTTTGACAAGTGAGGGATGTTCTGTAACCTAATTTGTGATGAATCATCTCAGATTTTGAAAATATTACCCACGCTATGCTGCTTCTCATTATCTTTTTGTGAAAGGGAATATAAAAATACTTTTAATCGGAGAATGATATGAATGAAATGCAGGACAGATTTTAGTGCAGTGGATGGAAAAATGAATACTATAAAAAATGAGTGAGTTTTTCTGAGAAGATAATGGTGGACAAATGATTTATATGGTCTTATAAAAGTGTAAGACTAAGACAATAAACAATAATCACACAGATGTATGTACAGACAGGTAAGACAAGTATATCAAGAGTGGCTGAATGCCAAGACAGCCAGCTGACAGACTATGATGGAATTGTGAATGGTGTTACGAAAACATCACAATGGCAAGTGGTATTTTCCTGAAGCAAATAGTACAAGCATGTCGTGGAAGAATTCGGCATCAGTCTTCCTCACCTCTCTTTGCATGAGACTTTGCAGGAACATCCAGAACTTCACATGATTGTCCAGGTGCATCCAAATCCCTGTTTTCACTTGAAAGTCTAGTGGCCTGCTCAATCAGATGAGCAGGTTCTGATTTCTGGTATTCTTTCTCTCCTGCTTTCTTGGGAGTTATCTTACCTATACTTGAGGAGTAAGTAACTTCTTCATTTGCATGTATTCCTTTGCCTGATGGTAATTTGTCTGAAAGCTTTCCCTTCTCTTTTGTCATGGTACCAGTTGTGCTTTCCCCAATGCCATGTTTAGCTGATGTTTTTTCATCTGCTGTACCTTCTGTAGATTTCATTTCTTCAATTTTATCTTTTCTGTTTTTGTGAACTAGAGCCTCCTTATGTTCAACTTGCTGAAATTGTTTTTTATCTTGACTCCCTGGTGGCTGAATAGCAATGTTCTCTTCTGTCTCAGATCTGTCAACTACTTCATCTTTGTCTCTCTTTTCATTTTGTCCTGTGAAAGCTTCACTTTTGATCTCTTCTGCTGTAAACAGTGTATCAAATTCTTTTTCCACAGGCAGCTTTTCAGGGACATTTGATTTTCTAATTTTGTCTTTTTTTATGTGAGTGCTGAAGATAGTTTTCTCCCCCTTCTCTGGTATAATCCTTTTGCCTGTTTTTTTATCACTTAGCAGTGCTTTCTCAGTCAACAATTGTCCTGAACCCTCCTCATAATGAATGTCTTCTTTCTCTGTAGAATGTTTTTCTCTTACTTTCCTTTCTACTACTTCTGGCTTAAGAATAGATGGTTTAAAGACTATGGGAGGTTTTTCTCTGGAAACCTCCTCATTGTCAATGAAGTGTTCTAGGTCAACATCTTTTCTCAATGCTGGTTCAGCCTCCTCAGATAGATCTAAGGAATGTAGTTCTGGTGGTGTAGAGTCCAGTTTCTTACCTTTCTCACAATCTGGAATATCTTCCATTTTCTTTGCTTCTTTGTTAAAAATCTTATCTATAGAAATTTCAGCTACTGTGCTACCAGATTTATTAATCCATTGAGTTTTACTTGGTATGCCATGCTCCTTCATGGATTCTCCAAGAGGAACTTCAGATATCTCTAGAGTAAAACCTCCTCCCTCATTTTCATTTCTAAGCAGAGGAGTTTCAACTATTCCTGCCTCTATGATATCCTGTACAAATAAAGTTTTATCCTTAATGTGAAATTCTTCAGGTTGCAAACTTATTTTTGATTTTTTCTCTTTTCCTAAAAGTCCTTTCCGGTCCCTGGGCTGATAAGTTTTTTTGGGTTTGGGTACATAAGTTGACTCCATTTCTCCTTTTCCATGCTCAAGAATCTCTCCTTCATGAAGAACACTAGACTTTTCAGAGTCTTTCTCTACAGCACCTTCCCTATGAACAAGTAATTTTATTTCATCCTCTTTTTCTTCACCAGAATCTCTTTCCACAGGTTCAGATGATATAGGAATCAATTTCAGTTCCTCCTCAGGTAGTGATAGTTCATCCTTTGTACAAATAACATGATCTATTTTGGCTTCCAATTTCTCATCTGTAGGAGTAGTCTTTCTCGAAACTACAGGTGCCATTTCTGCTTCCTCTTCTTCAGAGGCCAGGATGAAATACTTAAGAGCCACTTTCTCCTGCTCATCTCTCTTTGACTTCAGTATTTCATCAGCTGTTTCCAGTGAGATTTTGTACTCAAGTGGCTCTATTGTCTGAACTGTCTCCTTAGGACTTACTTTCTCTTTTACATGTAAGTGTTTTTCAACCAAAATCTTCTTTAACACAATTGACTCAGGCTTTTCTTGTTCCACTGGGGGCATTTTACCTCTGTGCTTTAGTACAGATGGTGCATCAGGTTTTTCTGAAGCTACAAAGGTTTCACAGGCAATTTAGAGAGTTAAAATCCATAAGAATAAGGATCAAGAACAATATTTTTAAGATTTTAAGACAAATTTTCCAGCTATACCTGAAATAAAATTAACACAAACACTTTTTCTCCACACAACAGAAAATTTCCAACATAATCACAAAAGAAAACAATGGCACACATGAACAGAAGACCTGTTAGTATTGTCTCACCACTATTAGTATTGTCTCATTAAATTACCAACTTAAATCCAGTCCAGGTTAAAAGTAGCAGAAAATAACAGCTATCTGGCCACTGATGAAAAATGGGTTAATTATGCCACTGCAGGCCTGGCTACATCACCACATCAATGGCCAAGAGACATTCATGACTAGGTTTCTCAACTACCCAGGATCTGTAACATGAGGTCCTTCGAACAGTGGGCAAGCAGAATGTACATAATTTCTGCTGGCAGACCACAGGTTCAGAGTGTTTCAGAGGGACTGGAATCTTCACAGTTTGTTTTGGTTTTTTTTTTCACAGCAGGCTATGATCCGAAGTCCTAAGCATATCAGATGAAAGTAGCAATACTCTACTTCTTCAACACCACTGCCAGTTTTCCTCAGGACTTCAATGACAAGTAAACTAAACAGCACAGTGATTGTTTAGAAACGTGTAACTTCCCTTTTTCTTCACAGAAAATACAAGATGCAATTCAAAGACAGACATCAGGACATAAACAACATCAAGGAATCAACAGAAGACACAAATTTCATTGTAGGACAACAAATCAAGATAGACACATCACCATCCAGAAAAAAGAACATAGATTCATCGCCACAGTATATCAGAGACATTTTTAGATTAGATGACAGTACCTATAGTAATAAGATCCTTGAATAGGGCCTCAAATCTTCCAGTAATGAATAAGTTATTGTATAGCTCTTCATTTTTTTTTTTATCCTGAAGGTATTTAGGTATCTCAGAGAGAAAAACCTTACAAATAGCATAGAATAAACATAAATACCTGCTTTCTTTCCAACAACTGGGGTTGTCACTGGAGCAGTAACAGCAGGTGCTGGTTCTGCAGTTGGTTTTGGAGATTTTAGAGCTGTAGGGAAGAAAAAAAGAGTTCTTGCTTTAATACATTGTTTTGTTTTAATACATTATTTTGTTTGAAGTTTGATGTTCTTTAAAATGTTTTGTAGACAGAAAGTTCCAGTCTTATTAATATCAAAGGCATTTGTTTAATGCGAAGACACTTTTAGTATTCAGCTGCACAGGGTCCTGAGCCATCTTGTCTAGCCAGTGCTTTTGCCAAAAAGAGTTTGGACCAGATTACCCTTGATGTCCCTTCCAACCTGGTATTCTATGATTTTATGAATGTCCTTCCAGCCAGAAATCTCAAAACAGAAAAAGCTTCATCAATATTCACGATTAAAGAATTCTTACCTACTGCAGGTTTAGGTTCAGGCTCAGGAGGTGGCACAATTGCTTGCTTAGCTTCTGTCATTTCAAACACAGAAATTACAAGTAGGTTAATTTACATGTTTTTTAATCACATTGAACATTGAAAGTTAGGAACAACAACTGAGAGAGATAAATGAAGACAGATTTTATTAGTTTATATTTTATTTGGCCGAAAAGCAAGAAATTAACTTGAGATGAACTCTTGGAATGCAAGATACAATGGAAAAAAAAGATGAATTTTTCAAGCACTGAAGAATTAAAGACAACAAGAAATCCAAAAGAATGCAAAATGGTTAATCTTGACACAGTAGTTATGGGCAGACTGGATGACAGCAATGCATTATGTTAATACAGCATGATATTCAGCACTGAATATAATTTAGTTGCTGCAATAAGGAAAGAGAGCAACACACGTCTGTACCTTTCGATGGTTCAGGTACATGTTTCTCCTCTTTTTTTATGGCAGGTATCTCAGTTTTCTTCTTAGGAACTTCTGGGACTTTAAAATAATATTTTAATTTTTTAAGATATAGTGAAACATCTTGAATCCCCACATATAGTAACCTCCAATGCATTTAAAACTTTCATTGTTTTCACACATAAAATGTTCATAGGGTTTAGGAATATGTATTTCTTAGAGTGAGATTTGAATAAATTTGAAACAACAAATGAGGAAAGAGACAAGTATTTGTAAAAGTTACATAAAAGAATGCTTGGATTAAGTGTTTTATTGTAGTTACATTTTTATGAGTATTATAAAATATTTGTAAAGTTCTTTTCTGTAAACAATGAAGATTGAGAAACAATCCCAACATGTAGAATTCTGACCCAAATGTGAACGCCAAATTTGGTTGTGCTTTCAGCTCAGCTTTAACTTACATAATTAGATCAATGCAAGGCATCGTTTAAAATCTCACTTTTATTCCTGAATTTAAGAGAATCCCACTTAATAGTGGGATTTTTTTTTTTAATTATAATTTACCAAATAGATTTCAGTGCAATCTAGTACCTTCAGGTTTCTTAATTTTTTCTACTGGTGTAGGTACTGGTTTAACTTCTGGTTTAGGCTCTTTTTCTGGTTTCGGTTCTTCCTCTTCAGGTTTCTTTTTAAGAACTTTGAAAGAAAAAAATTTCAGTTTTTAAAGCACAGTCAAACAAAGAATAAGACAGTGAACTAGAAAAGATTAAATGTATATTATCAACCATAAAGAAACAGGAAAGTAAAATATATAGTTCAATACAAATGCAAGATTTTTGTAACTATTCGAAAGTCTTTTAAAATATAATTCAGCTAGGGCAAAAAGAAGGTTTTATTAAGAGCAGTCAATCTGAGAGGAAAGATGTCAATGTTAGTTGTCTACAATGGAATAAAATTTCTTATAATGTCATATTTATTCACATATTTAAATGATGTATTACTATATGTAATTATGAATTAATAACTGCAGTTAAAGATGATTTTTAGGGAAAAATGCAGGAATATTATTAAACTTCTCTCAAATCTCCATCTGGGATATCTAATCAGACTGAAATAACTGATGACTGAGGGATCTGAAAAATGGCATTTCTATATTTTATTATGTTCTATGAAATTTGAAGGTTGGTTGCAAGGTACACAGGCACAAATCATCTGTCTGTGGTATTTCAAAGAGAACTGGAATTAGTGCTTATTCTTCTAAGCAATAGTTGAGCACAAAGGGATTCAGAATGCCCCAGACTTTGCAGGAAAGTGGATTGGTGTCCAATAGTGCCAGAGGGTTCTGTGATCTGTGCAGTACTTCTATGAAAACCATAAAACAGAGTACAGAGGTTACATATGTAACTTTAATAACATTTACACTGTCACTGTCCAGAGGCTGAAGACAGTGGAAAACTCTCATCTCTAGTGTAGACTTTAAAGAGAAAAGGGAAACAAAAGAGTTATAGGGAACTAGATTTTCAGTTTTCTGCTCTGTTTTCATTACTGATCCTTTAGATCTAAGAGCCTTTCTGGCTATCCTCACTTTATCCCTGCAACTACAAAAGCTTTTCCCAAGAAAAAGTTATCAGATAGTATTTGATCATGTAATTTTCCATACCACACACATAAAGCAATTCTACTTAGGCGAACATGCTGAACAAGGTTAATATGCTGGGTTTTTCACAACAGAGCCAAGTTACTATACCTCTTTTCAAAACAACTTCTTCTTTTGGTGGAGGAGTAACCTCAGGAATTACTTTGCGAGGTTTCTTTACAAGTCCAGGCACTTAAAAGAATATTGTTCCAGATTTTATTATAGTTCATAACATTAATAAGAGCTAACCAAAAACAAGCCTGTCCAAACATACAAATCAAATGCTGGCTCACTACTAAATATTAAAAACAAAGGTAAAACTGCTGATATGGAAGTCAATAGTTATACTTTCTGTATTATTTGCTTACAGCTTGCATCTAAGCGCATACGTAAGAGAAAGTTTTCATACAAAACAACAGAAAAGAAGTATGGTTCAAGAAAACTATAAAGGTTATGTATTCAAAAAGAGTTATCATAGTAGCATTTTTATTTCCTTTCCTCTTTCATTACAGGTTTATGTAACATATCTATTCATCTGAGCTGACTGCCTGTGATGTTCATATAGATCCAGTTTAATTTCTAAATTTGGAACAGCATTAAGAAGAGACGTTCACTGTTTAGCTGATTAGTTGATCTTAAACTCCTGTACCTATGAATAATATAAAGGAGTACTTGTAAAGTGGCTTGCTCAATACATTATTCCTTTCCATCTCTGGAAAGTGCCCTCTTCCAAAAATAACTTACATTTCAGAAAAATAATAAACTAGATATGTTGGGAAAATACTCTATATATTTAAACAGTATTTTATATTTTATTTCTCCCTAAGCAGAAAACCAAAAGAAGCATCCACACAAGTTATGAAACTCATAGAAACTCTCTCACTCTATGATTCTGTCTATCTCATCTCAAACATTGCATAACAAGAGATTAAACTGGACATAAATAGAACACAAACATATACAGCCAAGACAGCACTGCACTCTTGAGCATAATTTAACATAGACAGTTTTTTGATATATGAGCAAATTAAAGAAAAAGATACTAAGAATTACAACTTTGGACCCATGAGAGGCTAATTTAAATAAGATCCTTATATTAGCTAGGTACCTTTAGCAGGTGGGGGTTCCAATTTCGGAGGCTCACCAGGTTTTGCAGTCACAGCTTTCTTCCTTGATTCAGGAGCTTTAAAGAAAATGATGTGAATTTTACAACACACATAATTAGATTAAAAAAAGAAAAGAGCTTTCTAAAAAATCCAAACAACTGATTAATACTATCGATGTAACTGTTTAGAAAAAGTCAGATGGTCTGTAGGAAGCACAGTTGATTTGAAACCCATGTTCATATAGTAGCACCAGCAAATTATTGCTGGGGATTCTTTTCATTTGTAAGAACACGTTAAAGAGAGAAGAATTATGTTAAGGATAGAAGGACGCATTAACTTGGTTAAGATTGTTTTAATGAATTGGTTTTTTTCCTGTGACTTTTGAAAAGAATCCATGTAAACTGACTTGGCATAACACATGAAATATAATGAGAGACTGAGCATTAGTAAGGCACACCACTAGAGTGATAGTAAATTAGAAAAGAAGAAAATAAAGACATAAAATGATAAGTTTAAAAGCACGCTTTTCAAGATACATCAGTATAGTTTTAAAAGATCATATGCTTGAGTTTCCACTGTTATTTGTGGCTTCAGATGATTATACCTTTAAGTAGATCTTTTGCCAGTTTAATATCTTCTGTTGGTTGAGCAGGTGGTGGTGGTTTTCGCTTTTCAGGGACCTTCTTTTCAGGTTGCAGCACTTTAAATAACATTAGGTAGATTTAGAATAAATATACTACGATGGTAGTTATGAGAAGAGTAAAATACAAACCCAAAGACCACTATTTTCCATTTCCAGTGAAACCAGTGAAAAAATGTCATTGAATTAAATGGGAGCATGAAAGAGCCTAAGGTTATTGCTTCGTAGCATGCACACAGTACAATTATCCAAGCTGACTTAAAAAAGCATGTCAATAACATGAGAACAAAGGTGAAAACCAAATTATGAGAAGAAAATCTTGTGGATCAGAATGAAAGTGAAAGCATTTAAAATAATCTTTAAGTTGTACTTAGAATTAAATGATCAGAAACAATTTGCAAATTTTATCAACAAAGGAAAATACACAAAGCCCTACAACATACAGACATATGAAGAATGACAGAATGAAGAATGACAAAATGAAGGATGCACAGTGATGAAAGAAAGGTATCTGGCAGCCTCTAGGGGAGTACTTTGTATACCTTCCACTGGTAAAGTTTCTTCAACTTCTACAACTGGAATTTCTTCTGCTTCTTCAAGCTCAGTCTCCTTTATGATTTCATATTCTTTAAAGAATATTGACAGCTGGTGTAAGTGTTCAATTATAAGATTGTTTCACATGAACAATTATATTGATATAACTACAAAGAAAGCTACTCCAAAAGACACAGACAAATACACATTAGCAAAAATAATCACTCAGTATCTGTGACCTTTGCGGTAAATGCAAGATTTTGAGAAACTATTCTCTTTCTAAGAATGAATCTGGGTTACATGAAGAATAGTATTTTTTATGTATGCAGTATAAACTAAACATTAAATTTGTGGATGAGATGTAATAGGAAAGAATAAAAACTTCAGCGCTCTCAAATAATTTCAGATTACAAATATTAGGTTTGAGAGATTCCAATTTAGAGAGTCAATTTACTATTGACTTAAAAAAAGACATAATTTTTTAGGGATATCCTGTGCAGGAGCACATACTATAATTCCAAAAAAGAAAATATAATAGTAGATACAAGAAATATTGACTATTTACTATCTAAAATAGTAAATGAACAATTTATAAACATCACAATGGGGAAAAAAGGAAAA
>NW_020955707.1:0-1230 GCF_003031625.1 Empidonax traillii
GTCGGTTACAGTAGTCGTTTGAAAAAAGGTTCGCGCAAGTGTAATGCCCCAAGCAGGGGGCGGGATGAGAGAAGGAGGAGGGAACGGTCTGTTAGCATGAGAGAGAGGCGGAGCGGTCAGTCGTGTGTCCGAAGAAGAGTGGGGCGGGGCCGCAGCCCGGGCACGAGGCATGGCAAACCGGAAGTAATCAGTCATTCGAATTCGGACACTGAGTCAGACACTAACCGGGGGAGGTCACAAAGAGAGAGACGACAGAGGGGGGAGCAGGATGCGACTGATTTGAGTACGGAGAAAGAGAAGAGGAATGCAGATGTAATTGTAAATGAAAATAAAAATAAATCTGAGCCACAGAAAAAGCTAACCCCTCTCACGGACTGGAAGGAAATTAGAGCTACCAATGCAGAATGGGCTATGTCAGCTTCACTAGCATTCCCAGTTCAAGTTATGGAGGGAGACAGAAGGATTTACTCTCCGGTGAATCCGAAAGACATACAAGAGATTACTAAAGCTATAAGAGACAAAGGACTTAATTCTGCCATGGTTTCCACCCTGATAGACGGTGTTTTTGGAGGAGATGACCTGCTTCCATTTGATATAAAGCAAACCTGTAAGATGATTTTTGATGGAGCAGGAATGATTGTTTTTAAACAGGAATGGGAGGATAATTGTGTGAAACAACTTGCATCAGTAACTGGTCCAGACCATCCCCTGCATGGTTCTAGCTTGCAACGGTTAATGGGTGTTGATCCTGCTATGATCACCCCACGAGCACAGGCAGAAAGTATGCGACCACATGAGGTTAAAGCAACCACTAGGGCTGCTAGAGAAGCCATTCGCACGGCCTCAGCAGCTATTGCTAAGCCATCCCCATGGTCTACCATCAAACAGGCTGAAAGTGAAACTTTTACACAATTTGTAAATCGTCTTCAAGCAGCAATTGATTCCTCCTCCCTCCCCCTGGAGGCAAAGGGCCCAGTCCTCGCAGACTGTCTGCGCCAGCAATGTAATTCAGCAACCAAGAACATTCTGCGATCCTTGCCTGCTGCAGCGAGTATTGCAGACATGATTAAGCATGTCACAAAAGAAGAGCATTTGGCCCCAATTCAAGTGGCTGTTCACGCAGCAAGAGCTAATGCAATGGTGTGTTTTAAATGTGGTCAGTCAGGACATGTGGCAGTAAACTGCCCCCAGCTTGAGAGTCCGGCAATAATACATCCCTCTCCTCAAATC
>NW_020955707.1:1585-2621 GCF_003031625.1 Empidonax traillii
GGGAAACGTGAAGGGGAGGGGGCAATGCAACTGCCCAGGCCGCACCCAGCCCCCTCCCACTTGGAACATGGGGCAGCCACATATGGATGTAGCTACAAGGCATAAAACACCTCTGAACCTGACACTTTCCCTACTAATGAAAACTGCGAGCTTTTACTTGCAGGATTGGATCATCGGACGCCCTCAGAATCAGTACAGCCCAGTACCAGAGGAGAACAACACGCCGACCAACACCCTGTCCCACCCTGCAGGCTCGGCGCAGACGAAGGTTGGACAGCAACGAGCACTTAAGTCACTGTCCGAGGTGGTTCTGCAAAATCGCAGAGGACTGGACATTCTGTTCTCACAAGCAGGTGGGCTGTGTGCTGCTCTTAAAGAGGAGTGCTGCGTTTTCGCAGACCACACAGGGTTAGTGAAAGACACCACGGCCAAGCTGCGTGAGAGATTAAAAAGTCGAAAAAGGGACAGGGAATCACAGGATTGGTTCACATCACTGTTTAATCAGGCACCGTGGCTCACCACCTTGCTATCCTTTCTTATCACTGCCATAACAATACTCCTTTTAGCACTAGTTTTCAGACCCTGCATTTTTAATAAACTCGTGTCCTTTGTTGAGAACCGCCTTAAATCCATCAACATCATGGTGGTCAAACAGCGGCAAATGCTGTAAATAATGCCTTAAACCAAAGTAATTCCACACAGTTTTACACTAACTCACAATTCTATACTTCAGTGTTAAGACACTTCTCTCTACCTCTCTAGGGCTTCCTTTAAGCCACTTGTTGAGCCTTAAAAACTTTTGACCTCTATGACCTCTATGACAGTATTTTGCACTTCTTAGATTATAGCCTGCTTTATATGGCATGGAGAGGGGGGAAATGTGGGTAGACAAGGCCTGGCGTTCGGAAGATTTCGGGATGTACGGAAAGACAGGGACCGTCCCCCTCCAATGCCTGATAGCCAATAGTAGCTAGGAGATAACGTAAGCAGACGGAAGTGACAATGTAACTAAACCTTATAAAAGGCCATGTTACAA